>NC_059380.1:42217500-42352500 GCF_019703515.2 Myxocyprinus asiaticus | reverse complement strand
GCCTTCTTCACAACGACTTCAGTGTGGACGGACTATGTGAGTTCCTCAGTGATGTGGACACCCAGGAACTTGAAGCTGCTGACTCTCTCCACTGGTGCTCCATTGATGGTGATTGGACTGTGTTCTCTGTCTTTTCTTCTGAAGTCCACCACAAGCTCCTTTGTCTTACTGACGTTGAGGGAGAGGTTGTGCTCCTGACACCAGTGTGTCAGAGTGTGCACCTCCTCTCTGTAGGCTGTTTCATCATTGTCAGTGATCAGACCTACCACCGTCGTATCATCAGCAAACTTAATGATGGCATCGGAGCTATGTGTTGCCACACAGTCATGTGTGTACAAGGAATACAGTAGTGGGCTGAGAACACAGCCTTGTGGGGCTCCAGTGTTGAGGGTCAGTGATGAGGAGATGTTACTGCCCATTGTAACCACCTGGCGTCTGCTTGACAGGAAGTCCAGGATCCAGCTGCACAGCGAGCTGTTTAAGCCCAGAGCCCGGAGTTTCTCATCAAGCTTGGAGGGCACTATGGTGTTGAATGCTGAGCAGTAGTCTACAAACAGCATTCTCACATAAGTGTTCTTTTTTCCAGGTGGGAGAGAGCAGTGTGTATTGTAGATGCAATGGCATCATCAGTGGAGCGGTTGTTGCGGTGTGTGTGGTGTGTGTGTGTGTGTGGTGTGTGTGTGTGTGTGTGTGTGTGGTGTGTGTGTGTGTGTGTGTGTGTGTGTGTGTGTGTGTGTGTGTGTGTGTGGGTGTGTGTGTGTGTGTGTGTGTGTGTGTGTGTGTGTGTGTGTGTGTGTGTGGGTGTGTGTGTGTGTGTGTGTGTGGTGTGTGTGTGTGTGTGTGTGTGTGTGTGTGTGGTGTGTGTGTGTGTGTGTGTGTGTGTGTGTGTGTGTGTGTGTGTGGATATCCTTGATGAGTTGTGCTGTGTCTTGTCTTTTTAATGTTACTGTGAAATATCTCACTTCAGTAGCGAGTCACATTAAGATCATTCTTCCACACCGGACTGACATTCATCTGTAGAACTCTGAACATGTTCATATGTGACAAATCACTCAAATACTGCTGCAGCGTCATAAAACAATTCTGTAACACCAGTAAAAAGATGTTATGACACAATCTTGCCAGTTCTACTGTACAAACCTTCAGATGAAGCAGAGACGGTTCACTTCTATTAAAATGAATGGGAGAAACTGGAACAACCAAGATTCAACGGATGTAGAAAGGAAGTCCCACCTTACAGTTAAAAGAGTCAATCAGCTTTTAGATACAGACCTCACCTGTCAATCAACTCTAGAACGTGTATGTGCATTAGATTTACAAGCCAGGAAAATTTTGTTTTTTAGCATAATATGAGGTAAAGGATAACAATTTATGTTTCCTGTATTTTCAGATTTTATTGATATGACATATGTTCTTTGGTCGTAATCTTGACCAACCGTTTATGAGATTTTTCCCAAGGGTTGTTCATGTGATATTGTGTATTCTATAGCAGGTGGGTCTACCACACTATATAGTGTACTCAAATAGAGCCATATGGATCCTCATATAGTGTTTCAGCCTGTATATGTGAGCAGCACAGCTGTGTGTTTACTGGTGAAACACGAGACTGATGCAGAATATGATCAGAGGAAACTGAAAACCCCTTTAGCCTCCCAGGAAATAAAGATACTGATGTGACAGCTGATACTACAGTGCAGCAGGCATTCATTAATTAATGACTGATTAATTGATTGATTGATTGATTGATTGATTGGTTGGCTGGCTGGCTGGATGGCTGGCTGATTGATTGATTGGCTGATTGATACACATCAGTAAATAAGTGCAGTGACTGGTCTGTGAGCAAAGAAAAGCAGCAGTGAGTAACAGCTCTAATACTGACTGCACACTTACTCTGTTTTTGCAGTATGAAGTGTTCTGTGCACAGTATGAGAATATCTGGAGGATCTACTGCATTTATTAAAATGTGCATTACACAACTGAACATACTGTATGAGATACTGTATCCCACAATGCAACGTGCTTGACATTCTATTTCTAGAGTGATGAATCAACTGTTCATCAGTCGTCATGTTTAGCATCTTCATCTTGAGTCAAGAACTGAGTGTTCTTGAAGCTTTTACACATTTGGAGAAAATGGTCATGTTAAAACTGTGTTTTCCCATATTATTCATGACCACATCACTGCAGAAAGGCCATGCTGTTCTCTGCACTTCAAACAAATCATTTGCCATACGGGTTGCACTTGAACACAATCTTTATCACTCTGAAGGACAGAGTTTTCAAATTTCCATCATGGTCTATTTTTATTCGTCATACTTGCATTTGTTTCAGTTCTAGGGCTACATTTAGGGGGTACAGCATCTGTTATAATTGTGTATATACAACTGTGGATATGTGATAGATTTTTTTTAACTCCCCAAGCACGTGCATGGTGAAACCAAGGACTTCTAGGATGAAAGTTCTACCTGTCAATCAACCACTGTGCTAAAACAAGATGTTTAAGCTTTGCTGTATGTGGCTTTAAAGCGCATTCACATGGATAAGACCTCACGGATCTTCTTCAGTTTGTCTGCTATCAACATGCAAGCACTGACACAGATGAGAAGGACACAGACTACATCTAAAGATAGTTTTGATCAAAGTAATTTATAAGACTCCAGTGGTTTAATCAATGTCTTCAGAAGTGATATGTTAGGTGTGGGTGAGAAACAGATCAATATTTAAGTCCTTTTAACCACAAATCTCCACTTTCACAAACTTCTTTTGTTTTTTTTGGCAATTCACATTGTTCATGCATTTCACCACCTACTGGTCGGGGCTGGGCAAAGGTGGAGATATATATTAAAAAAGGACTTGTTGATTTGTTTCTGACTCACACCTTTCATATCTCCTCTGAAGACATGGATTAAACCACTGGAGTCTTATGGATTACTTTTATGCTGCCTTTCTGTCCTTTTTGGACCTTCAAAGTTCTGGTCACCATCCAATTGCATTGTATGGACCAAGAGAGCTGAGATATTCTTCTGTTTGTGTACTGCTGAAGGAAGAAAGTCACACACATCTGGGATGGCATGAGGGTGAGTAAATGATGAGAGAATTTTCATTTTTGGGTGAACTATCCCTTTAAGTAAAGTCTATTTGTTTATGCCAGTGATATGTGCAGCCCTCAAAACCCCATGCACACGCAAAAATGCACCTCCCACTACAGCACCCCCAATTTAAATAATCTTCCCACGGCCCTGCTGTGAGGAATCAGGCTTGGACATAGAAGTAAGATTCATTAGCAGAGTTTTAATCAGAAGAGTAGTCGAGTCAGGCAAGGGTAATAACCAAGTAATCAGACAATACACAGTTCAACAAATCCAAATCGACAGGCAACAGAGAATAATCCAATAAAACAAGCAATGGTAATTCACAGGAATACAGGCTGGTGATAGATGCTTAGAAATGACAACTGCTAAGAGACTGGCAGTACTTCGCAAAGATCCACAGAATGAGTGGAGTATAAATAGCCAGGGAGTGTAATCAGCGTGATAGTGAACAAGTGTGGTGAGAGAGTCAATGTTCAGATGAGGAGGACCTCTGGTGGTGGAGAGCAGAACTGGGTGCAGATGGGACACCTGTAGACTGAATTACCTCCGTTTAAACAAGATATCCACATATTTGCAGACCATGTAAGATCGAAGTTTGATGGATATTTGCCTTTTTATCATTAGACAAGACAGTAAAGAGATATAGGGAACTGTTGAGGAGAGAGATGAAGGAAACAGGGGAGCACTTTAACACGTCGTGGCTCTGATATGCGGACCGTTTAAATGAGACTGTGTTGATTATTGTAGTAACACGATGGCACATAACAACAAAACGAACCATGACTGGTCGTTTACATGTCTCAGACGCTCCTTCACATGCAAGCAAGTGATTCTCAGAGCCCCCATGGCCTTGTCAGATGTTTTGAAAAAGCTTATTTTTTGGTGGGTATGTAAACACTCATTAAAAATACTAAGAGAGGTATTGATTATTAGTGTTAGTGATTACTAATGGATTATCACTGCAGTAATCACATAGATCTGTGAGTAAACCAATTCACTGTCTGGAACTAATTTGTTTCCTCCAGATAGCGTCTGTCATCCCTGAGGACCTAAACCAGACTGTGACATCATGCTAATAATCTGTCTGTTCCCAGTAGCGGTTTTAACCACCACGCAAACCACGCAATTGCGTGGGGCCCCCGCCCGGGTAGGAAGGCTCCACAAAAAATGCTTGAGGGGTGACATGATGTTCTGTGTACACATGCGAATACGCTGTTGTCAGAATTCTTGGAGCGGTTCACATTAGAAGCCACTGGGGTCAAGACAGCTGAGTTTTTTTAAGTAGCGTTCGGGTTTGTAATTTATGAAAATATATATGGGCCGTCCGAAATTGTTTCGCACACGCGCTCTCTCTCACAGATACGCGCAAACGGATGAGTTAGGGGCTGTTCGCCCTGAACATGTTTTTTCCTGCGTCTGCTCTGTTTTTCCATTGTTTTCCTGTGTAAACACATGCTGGATGAACGTCCATACCTGCTGTACCGTGTCTCGCTGTTTCTTCAGTGTTTCACGCAGGACCGGCACATTTTTAGACACCGTGTAAAGTTAAAAATAACTTCAGGTCTCAAAAACGCTCGTCGAGACACCTGCGTTCTGTTTCAGTCGTTGTGTCTAGATTGTTTTTAGTGCAGGTGTCACAAAGAACAAGTTCAGTTTGTGAAGAGGTGACTTTTACAATGTTTAACATGATTCCAGATTATTTCAGTTTCAGCGCTTGATAAATGGCGATGTTTTTCCCTTTTAGTGTGCTGAGGGGCCGCCGTGCCTTTTATGTTTACTGTTACAATACGAATGTTGCCTACAATGCTTACATAAAATACAGCCTCAGCAGTAGAATATAAGCTCCAGGTGAAAGTAAATAAGACAGGAATATATTACTATTGTATACAATAGTAATATTGTTGAAAAAACTGGAAAACATGCAATCATTATCTAGAATTTTATTTCATTAAACATTTTGAATGTACTTGGCTACCATGGTTGATAGGATGAATTTAAAATTATGATTTTAAATACATTTTATGTAATTTTTTAAGCAAAAATTTTCAAAATGGGGCTCCAGCTTGGTCGGTTGTTTGGGGCCTCAGAAATCGTAAACCCGCCCCTGTCTGTTCCTTAACCCTTCAATGCATGGGTATTTCTCCAAACGTACTGTAATTACATACTCCAGTCTTTAGAGACCCAGCACATAAATCTATCACAAATGGATCTACAAAATGCCCTGATAGTGTCAAATTTTCAAAGCATTTTCAAGACAATTAGAAAATAATACAATAGAATATATTCTGATATATTTTGATGTTTTATTTTTCATATATCAAAGAGATGATGCAACTAACACAGAACAGGATTCATTACATTCACATTGAAATTTAATGAGACTCAACTGGCTGTCAAACACATATTGGGATATGCATAACGCATAAGATACACATATGTGTTTTCTCAGACACTTATTAAGTCTAATTATTGGGAGGACATTGTAGACTGCCTGGACCAGGAACTTGATACGGTGTGGTTCGGTCCTCCAGAGGTCAGACCATGTGATCTTTCTCTCCACAACTTGTACCCATCTCATCCAGGCGTCTTGCTGTCTCATTCACACTGCTCTGCTGGACCTCTCCTATTCAACTGCTTCTCTCACCTCATCCTGGATGAGTTTCCATCTTTCCCTGTGCCTTTTCATAATGGGGAGTTATAAAAGTTCCCTGTCCAGCTCTTCCCCTTGCCACTGCCCCCACCAGGAATCCATGGCGTAGTAGTGACTCTGCCTGATCCGCTGCTACCTCTGTTCTCCACTTCCTGCTGGTCTTGACTGCTACCCCACACCAGAGACCTTTGGGTCGGCTGACTCACAGTATTGCAGTACCTCCCTCGTTCGCAAAACCTTGAACTCCTCCTCAATGGACTTCAGGGGGAGTCTAAGTTTGCAGGTGTTTCCATACAGGGCAATGCTGCTTGGGATTCTTGGCAGCCCCAACCATTTCCTTAGGTAGTGGCTGATCCTCCTCTCTAGGTCAGTGATGGTGGAGATTGAAAACTCGTATATGAGCAGTGGCCATAGGATCCTTGTCAAAATCCCATGCTGATAAATCCATGCCTTTAATCTTCCTCGGAAGCCCGTCTTGTCAACTTCCCTCAGCCACCCATCCAACTCCTCACATGTGCTCTTGACTGATGTTACATCCTTAAGGCTACTGTTTATAACCTTCCCCAAGCTCTTGACTGATTTCTCAGATATTTTTTGGGATCGGTGGATCTGTGATGGAGAACCGAAACCTGTCCATGACTCAACCTTTTTTCAGCACCAAGGATCTTGATTTCTCTGGATTGAATCTCATTCTGGCCCATCCCATCAGGCTCTCCAACCCCTTCAGGATCCATATAGCTCCAGGCTCTGACTCAGTGGTCACCATTAGATCATCCATAAATGCCTGGATTGGTGGCTGGCAAATCCCTGTCCTGGACTTGGGGCCCCTGCACTGCGGTTCCGCCGATTTCACCAACATATTCATCATCAGAGCAAACAGTGTCACTGATATGGTGCAGCCTGTTATAATGCCAACCTCCAGCCTGTGGGGTGCTCATCAAACCCCCCCCCCCCCCCCCCCCCCACCAGGCATTTATCTGATCAATAGGTCATAAAGTGATGTGAGACTGACCACAGCAGAACTAACCGCGCAACAGCGATTAGTGTATCAAAGAGCGGTCTGCTGCTAATGACAGCTTCACTCAAGATCAGTGTCTCCGTCACTAATACTGTACAACCTTAAACACTGCTGAAAAATACAGATTAAACCAGCCGGAGTGGCTTTACTGCTCTTAGCTGGTTTAAGTTGGTCTTAGCTGGTCTGATTGTCCAAACTGATATTCAAACTGAAACCCCTCTAAAGCCAGCAAACCAGACCAGCACAACAGCTGTTGTGTTCAGCTGACCTCGGATCAGTCTACAGCAGCTGCTGGTGTTTCGGTATGAATCAGTACACATTTCCTCATCGATTACATCCTCTCCAGAAGCATTGATCTGCTCTTAAAGAGACACTCGTGTATTGATGAGGGTGGATTGATCTACACTGAAATCCATCTGAAGCAGGGCAAATTAAAAACTGTACACGATGACACTTTTTTTTTTTTTTTACTTGGCTGTTCTGATGAATGTTGTTATTTTTAGGAGTCCAATCAAATTACAGTTGGAATTATTGCCAGTTCATTCATCACACTGGAAATGGAAGGTCAAGTCGAGAGCATTGCATTGTGGGGTACAGTATCTCGTGCAGTGTGCAAGGATCTCGGGCACACGCACAGTATTCATACTGTATACTAGCAGGTTCGATCCACTCACAAGGATGCTGTAACTCACCTCAGTGTGTGTGTGTGTGGTCAGATTGCGCTGCTAACATTCGGAGTGTCACTGAGTGTCTGTCACACCTGCCCGTCGTCTGCTGGCCATTTGTGCGTCACAGAGCTGCAGAGCAAAGACAGAAAATAGCTTGATAATTGCTGCTGCCATTCGATGAATGCCAGAGGTGAACAGGGACCCATTTAGACCCATGATCCCTGGAGACCAGATGATAACAAAGCAAATAACACTGCAGAGATGACCAGCATTTTTTCACCAATTAGAGCCCCTGATATGAGTCCATTTATCCTGACGGACTCTCCGAGTGAAGCACTGATGTTGTAAGACATGTTGATGTGGGCGGATTTTCATTCAGACAGCTGTAAGCTCCTATCAGCGCTGACATATTGTATCAGATATTAAGAGACTGAATACTTAATTTAAGGAACCGCAGCGCAGATAAGAATGGCCAAAAGTATGAGAACAACCCCTTCTAATTCACAGGTTTTGGCAAGGCATTTTAATTCTATTGAAGATACATTTTACTGCTTCATCATTAAATGATAGGCCTAGAGAATTGTTTGCTTCCAACATCGTCATCAGTTTTTGAGAGAAGTGGCAAGCCCTTTTAACATTTAATCATAAAGCTATCAACAGCTCAGTTTTCAATAGTTAAAATGCTAATTCTTGATATTAAAAATGGAGTTTCAACTACAAAAAAACATAATTATTGCCACAACTGCCTTTTCACTAGTAGAATTTCACAATGATCTGTCATTCACTCCTGTACAAAACACATTTACAAATATTTATAATTCATACTAGTTGAAATTCCAAATATCAAATATATACGGAATATGTGCTTCTTGTAAAATGATAAATGTTCATATCAGTAACTACACTGTTACTAAATGTCCATTCCTGATATCAACAATTGAACTAGTTAAAATGCTAATTTGTGATATCTATAATTCGGTTTTCACTAGTGGTTATCTAGTAAGAAAGTATTTTACAATACCTGTAATTACTCTTCATAAATACTCATATCTGAAATCCATTTGCAGAAATCTGAAATAAACATTGCCACTAGTGAAAACCAAATTATAGATATCAAATATGAGCATTTTTACTAGTTGTAACTCAATTGTCGATACAAGGAATGGACATTAAAACACCATGAAAAGAGCAATCTCTGAGCAACAGAATGTTCCTCTGTAATGACACAGGAACGTTGAGATGTTTAGCTTTAGTTCCTCACGAATAAATCTCTTTTAGGAAAAAAAAGATCTTTCAAAGCTGGTGTTTCTCACAGCACACAGCACATAAAATCTTTAGATTTAAAATCAGCATCGGTTAATAAATGTGCGAGATGTTAGCGGGCGTTAGCTCCTCTCATCGGTATAAATAGACTCTTTTTCCCAGAGCGTTCTTCACTGGTATTCACACGAGACACAGGATCCATGATCTAAAACGGAGCGTCACTGACCCGTATGCTGTAACGGCCCCTCATTCCCCCCGCTGAGCCCCGGAAGACCCCGTCTGATTATCTGTAGATTCTGTTTTCAGAGAAACATCAGGTGTGAGCTGCTGCTGTTGTGATGACCACAGTAAACATCTATAGATCATCTAGTGAGCAATGATGCTCTAACTTCATCATATACATCTCACTGTACAGGTGAATCACAATGTTTTATTCATTCTGTAGGGACAGAGACTTGTAGTGAGCACTCTGTTGGGAGCATTGGGCATGCTTGGAATGCCATACATGAAGACATGCGGTGCGTTAAAGTCGTCCTGGGAAGTTCGTACTACTTACTAGATCAGAAATTGTAAATACGATGTGATGTGCGTTCAAATGATTTTAGTTGGAAAGAACGGACCTGTTTTGCAATTTCTTATTTTGATGTCTCTTTTTCAATTACTAGTGAAGGCAAGAAGCGTTTTAGCACCAGTGCAACAAAATTAAGAGCAAAGCCACACATTAAGTGTGTAATTAATGCTTTATCTATCTGTTTTATCATCCTTGTGCAAGGAATATTGATTGGAAATGAAGTTTTTTTGCAAATGCTCTTATTTTCTGGCTAATTTTATCGTTATTCTTCATTAACATTACAACAAATGCATAAACTGTACAGCAAAAATCCTCAAGTAAAACTGAATTATTACCATTAACAATTTGATTCCGCCATGATTCTTAAATCAACACGCACCCAGCTCAGAAAGTCAAGAAAGAAAACCCAGAGTTCTCCATGCTTAATTTGGACTACATCTTGTTCTACAAAATTCTCACAAGATTTACATTTGCTTCAACTAGTGTTGTCATGGTACCAAAATTTCAGTAGTCGTTACCAACACCAGTGAAATTTCATGGTTCTCGATACCAATTTCAATACCATAGCAAAAATGTGCTAATATGCTACTGTGCTATTGAACACACCCGTTTAGTTATTTTTTAATAATTTAATAATTTTTTTAATAATTCTAATTTTCCAAAACTCTATGTTTTAAAGTTTAATTTCATCATCAAAATGGTGGCTAATAAATTAATTCTTAAAACTTCTAACATGTGAAAATAGAACTTTTCAACATGTCATTACATTTTTTGCCAAACTTTTATTCTACAGCAGTGGATTAGTGCTCTGCCCTGTCACCTGATACAACATGAATGATTCTCAAAGTCTGTGGAGTTTCCAGTGGATGAGCGGTCGGATTTATTTAAAGCACGCAGCTCATCCACACTAAGATTGCAGTCACACTAGAACGTCATGATTTTAATCAGATTAATTGCCCATTTTAGTGTAAAAGGAGTAACAGAGAACATGTTCAAAATAAGCCTGTGAGCATTTTAAAGCCGTCGTGTGTCAGTCATACTGCGCGCTGGTACCGGATAGAGTCGGTGCTTGGTACTACCGGTACTGCAGAAAAAAACATATTTTTTTATTTTAGTATCAACTTGGTACCAAAGTACTGGCATTTTTGACAGCACTTGCTGCTACTGACATTGAGGTACGGGTAGGTTTAGGAGTAGGGTTAGGGTTAGTGGTAAGGGTTTAGGGGTTTGGGGTAATGGTTAGGATTAAGGTTAACAGTGTAACTACAGATGTAATTAAATGCAGGTACTTTAAATGTAAGTACAATGCAACAAGACATGTAAATAATAAGTGCATTGTAGAAAATGCTTAAGTACACAGTTGTTAAAGACATCTTTGCATCAAATATAGCTTCTTTGTGTCTTTAAAATTAATTGGTGTTAATGCCAAACTAACATGAAAATATGTGTAAATGTCAGGAATATTTTTCACTGGATGTGTGAGAGCAATTACGCGTTTTAAAACATCAGGAAATGAATTTTGCTAACACATGAACCAGAACCACATGATTATAAACAGCTAAATAAATTCCGTGAAGTATGTACACTTTGCTAACTCCAGAGGAAGGGCCCTTCATAAAGGGATTCAGTTGCTCACTTTTGTTTTGAACAACCCTACAAATAGCGCCCCCTTCCCATGGTGCCCTTAATTTGGAATTCACCCTTTATTTCCATTGAGAGCTGAGCCGAGCATTAAAGGTGAAGAGTTACTGGTGCTTACTGAACTCATAATACACTAACAGTAGCTCAACAGATGATGAAGGTGTTTGTAAATGCTGGCAAAGACCTGCAGCAGGTTTGATAAACCTCTCAGTCCAGTTTAAGCTTCAGGAGTTGGTGTAAAATACGAGGACTGAACCCTTCACATTAACAGGATTGAATTTTGAGATGTCAGGTACCTTCAAACAGCACCACAAACCCTCCTGATGAGGTGAAACTGCTGTAGATGTGAATGTTTGATGTCTCGTGGATGTCATATATTAAACTGGAATTACCTGATTTAATGAGCTTATAGACGGAGTCCAAACTGACCGTGTCTAAACGGTAATTAATGCCAGCTGGACTGATTTACAGTTTGCTCTAGTTCCCCAATACTGTCAATCACACTAACGAGAGGACCGCACATGGCAAACGCTGCTAGAGTTTACACACTGTTGACTTCACTCAACTGGTTAGAGGATTTAACCCACCAACATCGTGGGTTCGATTCCAAGGGAACGCACATACTGATAACATATATTGAATGTATTGTAAAATATCAGTTGAATATATTGATTTCAAAGGTTACTGTGCATCACAAGAGTGTCGGGGGTTTGTGAAAATGATACTCTGATATTAAGGGCAATACAGAAATGTGACAATATGTAAAAAAAAATAAAATAATTATATACCATATTAGCAGTTAGCTTCATCCATTTCTCTTAAATATGACCAACAAAAGGTTTGAACAACAGAGAATGTAATCAACATATGATGCATTATCACTTTAAACAACCATAATAAAGTTTAACATACTTTACATATTACATCATATATATCAGTTGGAAAAGCAAAAACCTCCATCACTTGTTTACCATGAGGATTCAGACAGATAGCTTACTATTGAATTGTTCTATGAAGTGATTCAGGTTTACTGCATTTATTTGGAAAGGGATCTTTTTGACACACTTTGTGATTAAAGCACACTATAATTCAAATTATAGTGGTATATATGGTCAAGTAATTGTGCAATAGTGTATCGCGATTTCAGTTCGAATGTAATTCAATGTGCAGTCCATTCAATTGGACTTTAATGAACAGTACTTTTTTACTAGTAAAGGAAACGTTTTGCATATGTCTTAAAATTATTCATTAAAATAAAACTTGTTTCAAAAACTTCCTGATTCAGGCTTTGTTTAAAGTATTGTGAGAGTATTGCATCATGTAAATCGTACACAGTATTGTAAATCGAACAGAATCTTGAAATGAGTGAATCGTTACACCCTTATCTGTTATGCAACCAATAGTTAAGAACATTTTTCAGTTTTGCTCCAGCGCACTCTGACATCAACATCCGTTGACTAATAAGCATGTCAGAGAGGCGGGACCAGAAATCCAATTAGCTGGATTCCTGCTTGATTTCAAACTGAAACGGCTCTTTCCACACCTTATAGCATATACCGAGTTTTGCTAAAGATAAATCAACCTTCTCTTTCCGATTTTACTGTGTGATCAGGCTGGAAATAGTCATTCCTCTGGCCAGTGACAGTGAAACCACATGACAGACAAATACAGCGAGATTACATCAGTCTACAAGTGCAAAGAAACCCATAAATATTCATACATAATATACATTATTAGAACACAATTATTTACAGCAGCTGCAGTTTTCAAGTTTCTTGTCTGAGAGTTGTCTCATCAAAATACTGTTAATCCATAATCCTGAAGTACCTTAATCTCAGAGATCTCACATGAGTCTCACTCCCGTCCCAGATTTTCACACCAGAAGGTCTGATCACTGACAGATTGTGTCTGGATTACAGTAGATTATGAACGTTCTTCAGTTTGATCAGGTCTCTCTGCCAGTTTGATTCAATAAATCAGTCAGTGATTAAGCAGTCAAGATCATGAACACTTTTAAATGACCAAATACCCTGAAAACTCCTAATATTGCCAGAGTCATTTAAGATCTTTAAATAAAGACTCCAAGGAATAAAATGTTTTAGTTCATGTCTGTTAGCTTTGAGATCAATTATATGCTAGTGTAGCTACTTCTAAATGTTAACAAAATAGTTAAAGCAGATATACATATTTCAAATGATGCACTCACTCATTTTATCCAATTAAATGCTCTCTAGAAACAAAACAAGATTATGTTCACAATCGAATGTGGTCTCTCGTACCTAACTGCTTAAATATCCCACTATTGCTCCTCTGTCTTCTACAGGAACCTCTAAAGGACTCGAGCACATTGTGTGAATTGGCGTAGTCAGTTTGGAAGCACATTTACAGTGTCGTGAGTTTGAGCTTCTTTGTGGATATCAAAGGCAGATGGTCAGAATAACCGGATCTGTGCCAGGCCGTATCAGTGATGCGTGGCGATCCATCTCACACACACACACACACACACACACACGGCGGTTTCTAATGCGAGCCGGTGAAAGGTCGGAAATCTGAGCCGTGATTGTCAGCAGCCAGCACTTGTGTGTTAAGATGTATGAATGTCTACGGACATCCATGTGCAGAATATTCAAACAATTGCAGATATAATTCTCTGAAATGCATGTGGCAGTAAATATTAAATGATAAAATGCTAATAACTCAGACACTGCAAAATAAAATTGTGAATAATGTTTTGTTTTTTTACATACCTTAAATAAAAAGCCCTCACTCTATACATTGTAGAACCAGTATTACATAAAGAATAGAATATGTCCCACACACTGTTTATGCAAATATTTATTAAAATAATTATCGCTAGACTGAAATGTTGCCATTTCAATGCAAGTTCATTTGCAAGTTAGAACAGTGTACGGGACATATTCTGTTTTCTACACATGCAATTTACATGTACTTGAAATGTGTGCATGCATGATGGTTCATAAACAGCATCAAGAGTTCTTGAAACACAGATCTGAAATTTTAAAGCCACAAATACAATATGAATCCATTTGAAACACATATAAGAACTGACTGTAATAAAAGTACTAAACCTTCATTATGTATTCTGATCATAATAACAAACAAGAAAACAGTAAATACCAAAAACAAGATATTAAACACACAGCAGTTAATAAACTGATACACAGTCTTGTGGCCGGCATGTCTGTCTGTCTGTGTGTCTTGCCTTTACAGACATGAAATGCTGAGTAATTCCTAATTCGCAAACACACACACACACATAAAACAAGCACATATATGCACACACACACAGCATGTCATTGTGTGAAATATCGCACTGCTTACCTCAACACCTGCTCTTCTCTGTTTCCTTTATCTCTCCTTCGCTTCGTCTGTGTGTGATGCTGCTTCAGTCATATACACAGAACTGTAAATGACAGAGAGACACACAGACAGAGAGAGAGAGAGAGAGAGAGAGAGAGAGACGGGTGGGGGGGCTGCAGTGGGAGGAGAGACAGAACACAGGAGTTAGAGAAGTGTGTGTGTGTGTGTGTGTACATGTTTATACTACATTGTGAGGAACAAATGTCCCCACAAGGATAGTAAAACCTGAGATCACCTATATTGTGGGGACCAGCCAGCGGTCCCCACGAGGGAAATGGCTTATTAAACATACTAAACGATGTTTTATTGAAAATGTAAAAATGCAAAAAGTTTTCTATGAGGGTTAGGTTTAGGGGTAGGGTTAGGGTTAGGGGATAGAAATTATCATTAGATCTGTATAAAATTAAAAAAATGCATGGAAGTCTATGGAGAATCCCCACAATGATATAAAAACATAGTATGTTTGTGTGTGTGTGTGTGTGTGTGTGTGTGTGTGTGTGTGTGTGTGTGTGTGTGTGTGTGAATGCGGGTATTTATCACTTTGTGGGGACCAAATTTCCCCACAAGGATAGTAAAACCTGAAATTTTTGACATTGTGGGGACATTTTGTTGGTCTCCATGAGGATAACAGCTTATAAATCGCACTAAATTATGTTTATTGAAAATGTAAAAATGTAGAAAGGTTTTTGTGAGGGTTAGGTTTAGGGGTAGTGTTAGGGTTAGGGGATAGAATCTATAGTTTGTACAGTATAAAAATCATTATTTCTATGGAGAGTCCTCATAATGATAGCTGCACCAACATGTGTGTGTGTGTGTGTGTGTGTGTGTGTGTGTATGTGTGTGAGTGTGTGTGAGAGAGAGAGTGAGAGTGTGTGTGAGGGTTAGGTTTAGGGGTAGTGTTAGGGTTAGGGGATAGAATCTATAGTTTGTACAGTATAAAAATCATTATTTCTATGGAGAGTCCTCATAAAACATGAAAACCCAACATGTGTGTGTGTGTGTTAGTTAGTGTGTGTGTGTGTGTGTGTGTGTGCGTGTGTGTGTGTTAGTTAGTGTGTGTGTGTGTGTGTGTGTGTGCGTGCGTGCGTCGAGGAGACAGTAGAGAATCAGGCGTGTCGATATCAGAGCTACTGCTAAATATAACAACACATATACATTATACACACACACACACACATACACACACACACAGACACACATACACACACACACACACACACACACACACACACACATACATATACATACAAATCAAACTGGATGAACAAACATTTGACCTGTTGTTGTGTGATTACTGAAAAGGAGGAGAAATGGATGAATGCAGAGATGTTTAGTCTAGATTAAAGGGATGTATGTGTGTTTCTTTGCATTTAAAGTAGGCTTGCCAACTGTCCCATATTAGCGGGGACATCCCATATTTTGGCCAAATTGCAATGCCCTGTATTTAAGTGGTGAGACACTTGAGGGGGACCCCCATCCCATATCAAAGTACTCAAAATGTTCAAATGTCCCATATTTGCATGGCAAAAAGTTGGTATAACCGGTCCTGCTCGAATAGTTAGTTCAAATAGTTAGCTACACTAAAAGCTGCTACAAAAAGAAGCTATCTACATTGAAGCTATTTAAAGAAGAACATCTTTTTTTAAATATAGGGTATTACAATCAGATGTGCATAGTACATAGAGCGACAATTAAAAATAGTGTAGACGGAACGCAAGAACGCATACTGTGAGAACGTCCTGGTTACTTTCATAACCTCCATTCCCTGATGGAGGGAACAAGACATTGTGTCGTTGTAGTGACACTAGGGGTCACTCTTGGGAGCCCCAAACACCTCTGCTTTTTGAAAAAAGGCCAATGGGAATTGGTGAGTGGAATTTGCATGCCACTCCCCCGGACATACGGGAATAAACGGAGCTGGTATGCAACCACTCATTCAGGTTTTGTGCTGAGGAGCCGAGACAAGGTCCCGGCCATTTCAGTGGGTAGTTCAGTGTTGTGGCAAGAGGGACACAACGTCTCATTCCCTCCATCAGGGAACGGAAGTTACGAAAGAAACCAGGACTTTCCCTGTCTGTCACTCACTCGATGTTGTGTTGATGTAGTGACACTAGGGGTCCCTATACAAAACGGCACAACTAGCTGAACTGTGTTACATGGACTGGCGGTGCGAGACGGGCAGACCGCTGTGTGCCTCATAGCCAGCACACCAGGCCGTCACGTAACTTCCCCCAACACTCTTATGAGCGTCGAACGGTCCTTCGGGAACAAGTCGGCTGCCAAAAAATAGGGACAGGCTAGCCCAGCTGTGGCCTCTTTTCCTCTTTTTTCTCCCCAAAAGAATGGAACTTGTTAACCGACTGGGGGCCATAAATGTCTACGTCGAGGGGGTGTCACTCCCAAGGGGAAGACACTGCGGAGACCACACCCCGCCCAGAGAGGTCTTGTCGGAAGTATGTCATGTTGAGAAGTCCCACGGTAGGTCCTACCCGAGGGGGGAGGAGTTTCTACAAACATGGTGACTGGGGGCAGATGGGCCTCTGCCCAAGGAAGACGCAGTTTACCAACAGGGAAACGGTTTAGCGGAAGATATCACATGGGGTCACCTGCGGGGGAACCAGCACATGTGGAGCACCTACCTCAGTACAGGGCCTAATTAGCACACGTACTGGGCTGGCAGCGAGTTTCTCCGCAAACTCGTCTGCCACAGGGCTAAGGAGGAAAGTCATCCAGGGATCACAGCTTGTGAACATGACTGGGAGTCAAAAGCACACGTCTTCACCTCATGGGAGGGGAAAGGCGCTATGCGCAAGCGGTACACCTGGCCAGCTGTCCCGCAACTTACCTGCTCGTACCTGACAACACACGGGACGAAATCGGCTCAACACGGAGATCATAGAACCTCGCAAATGTGTTGGGTTTTGCCCAGCCTGCTGCTCTGCAGATGTCTGCCAAAGAGGCGCCACTGGTCAGGGCCCAGGAGGCCGCTACACACCTAGTAGAATGGGCTCGTAGCCCCACGGGGGGTGGGGGGTGGGTGGGGCGACATGTCCTGAGCATGATATGCCATCACGATGGCATCAACGACCCAGTGGGCGATCCTCTGTTTGGAGACAGCACTTCCTTTCCGCTGTCCACCAAAGCAGACAAAGAGCTGCTCAGAGCTTCTAAAGCTCTGCATGCGATCCAAATAGATGCGTAAAGCATGCACCGGACACAGCAACGCCAAGGCTGGGTCTGCCTCCTCCTGGGGCAGCGCTTGCAGGTTCACCACCTGATCCCTAAAAGGGGTCGTGGGAACCTTGGGCACATAGCCCGGTCGGGGTCTCAGTATCACATGAAAGTAACCCGGACCGAACTTCAGGCATGATTTGCTGACAGAGAATGCCTGCAGGTCCCCAACCCTCTTGATGGAAGTGAGCGCAGTCAGGAGGGCAGTCTTTAAGGAGAGTGCCTTAAGCTCAACTGACTCCAGGGGCTCAAAGGGAACTCCCCGTAGACCCAGAAGGACTACAGAGAGGTCCCACGAGGGGATGAGGCGCGGTCTGGAGGGATTCAACCTCCTAGTGCCTCTCAGGAACCTGATGATCAGGTCGTGCTTCCCCAAATACTTACCATCCACTGCATCGTGATGTGCCGAAATGGCAGCTACATACACCTTCAAGGTGGAAGGGGACAACCACCCCTCCAGCCTCTCCTGCAGGAAGGAAAGCACAGATCCAACTGCGCATCTCTGGGGGTCTTTGCGTCGCGAAGAACACCACTTAGCGAACAGACGCCACTTCAAGGCATACAGGCGCCTCGTAGAGGGAGCCCTAGCTTGATTGATTGTGTCTACCACTGCGGGTGTTAGGCCACTTAGGTCTTCCGTGTCCCATTCAAGGGCCAGACGTGGAGATTCCAGAGGTCTGGTCATGGGTGCCAGATGGTGCCCCATCCCTGAGAAAGAAGGTCCTTCCTCAGGGGAATTCGCCGGGGGTGGCTGTCACGAGGAGCGTGAGGTCCGAGAACCACATCTGGGTGGGCCACTAGGGTGCTACTAGGACGACCTGCTCCTCGTCCTCCCTGACCTTGCACAGGGTCTGTGCAAGTAGGCTCACTGGGGGAAACGCGTATTTGCGTAATCCCAGGGGCCAGCTGTGTGCCAGAGCGTCTATACCGAGGGGTGCCTCGATCAGGGCATGCCAAAGCGGGCAGTGGGAGGATTCCCGGGAAGCAAACAGGTCTACCTGTGCTTGAACGAATCGACTCCAAATCAGCTGGACCACCTGGTGGTGGAGTCTCCACTCTCCCCTGAGCATAACCTGTCATGACAGCGCGTCCGCTATGGTGTTGAGGTCGCCCAGAATGTGAGTGGCTCATGGCGCTGGTGACTCCAGAGGAGGAGACGGCGGGCGAGTTGTGACATGCAACGGGAGCATAGACCACCTTGAAGGTTGATGTATGCTACCGTTGCCGTGTTGTCTATCCGGACCAACACATGCTTGCCCTGGAACCTCCGCAGGGTGAGCAGTACTGCCAACAACTCAAGGCAGTTGTTGTGCCAATGCAGCCGCAGGCCAGTCCAGGAGCCGGTGGTTGTGTGCCCGTTGCATACGCCACCCCAGCCCAACTTGGAGGCATCCATCGTAATCACGATGCACCTGGAGACCTGCTTTAGGGGAACCCCTGCCCGTAGAAATGCGAGGTTGGTCCAAGGGCTGAAGAGGCGGCGACAGATCGGTGTGATGACCACGCGATGTGTCCCGCGGCACCATGCCCATCTCGGGACTTGAGTCTGAAGCCAGTGCTGAAGCGGCCTCATATGCATCAACCCGAGCTGTGTTGCCACCGCTGAGGATGCCATATGCCCCAGGAGCCTCTGAAAAAGTTTCAGTGGAACCGCTGTCTTCTGTCTGAACGCCTTCAGACAGTTCAGCACTGACTGTGCATGCTCGTTCGTAAAGCGAGACTGAGGTGCATGAGCACCAGGTCCTTGTGTGCACACAATACATCCCGAGAGTGAGCTAGGATTAGCCAGTTGTCGAGATAATTGAGGATGCAGATGCCCACTTCCCTTAGTGGGGCAAGGGCTGCCTCTGCGACCTTCGTGAAGAGGCGAGGGGACAAGGACAGGCCGAAGGGGAGGACCTTGTACTAGTACGCCCGGCCCTCTAAAGAAAACCTCAGGAAGGGTCTGTGTTGAGGTAAGACCGAGATGTGGAAGTACACATCCTTCAGGTCTACCGCCGTGAACCAATCTTGATGCCGGACACTCACTAAAATGCGTTTTTGCATCAGCATCTTGAACGGGAGTCTGTGCAAGGCCCGGTTCAGTACTCACAGGTCCAAGATTGGCCGCAACCCACCGCCTTTCTTTGGTACAATGAAGTAGGGTTTGTAATACCCCTTCTTCATCTCGGCCGGAGGGACAGGCTCTATCGCTTCGAAGCCTTCCTAGGATTCTTGGCGGCCGGCCGTGAGATGGGTGACGTCTGCTTCCTGTGGTGCTGTTGCTGCAGGAGGATGCCCTTGGTGACGAGCAGATGGGGTGCAGGGTCTTGAGCCACGCCAGGGCAGGATGTGTTGAATGGCCTCTGTCTGCTGCATCACCGGTGAGAACTGCTGGGCAAAGTCCTCAACGGTGACGCCGAACAGGCCAACCTGGGAGATGGGGGCATCAAGGAACCGTGCCTTGTCAGCCTCTCTCATGTCGACCAGGTTGAGCCAAAGGTGGCATTCCTGGACCACCAAAGTGGACATCGCCTGCCCAAGTAAACCTACAGGCCCTAGACGGGAGCTTCAGGCACCTGCGCCAGGTGGTGGCGCTCTTATCCACCTGGGGATCACCGAATACCAGCTCCTTTTATACCTGTTTGTCCGGGGGAGTGGCATGCAAATTCCACTCGCCAATTCCCATTGGCCTTTTTTCAAAAAGCAGAGGTGTTTGGGGCTCCCAAGAGTGACCCCTATTATCACTACATCGACACAACTTCGAGTGAGTGACAGACAGGGAACTGGACACATTGATGAACTCAATACAAAACAACTGCAGGCTTGTTCAATCATATGAGAATAAAACACACAATATATTGAGTTCTTAAGACATTTTTTATATTGTCAAATCAATGCTTTATTCATCTGCCACAATAATAACATTTATTTCAAACTGAAGTTCAATCTGTATTATATATTTATTATAGGCCCTACATATTATATTCATAAATAAATGAATTATTATTATTTATATGAATTATCTTTATTTGGGGGCCTTTCTCAGCAAATAATGATGTATGCGATTAATTGCGATTAATTTGATTCATTAATCAGCATGTCATGTAATTATATTGATTAAAATTTTTAATTGATAGACAGCCCAAATTTATAATTACTGTAAACTAATAAAGAGTTGAAATATAGTGATAAACTGAATAAAGTAAATATTTTGCTTCAAAAAAGAAGGTAAAGTCTGTTTAAGACTGCGTGAGGCTCAAGTGAATCAGCAAATCGTTTATGCGAACTAGTGTATTTACATGAACCGTTTGAACAAATCAACTCACTAACATGAATCTGAGTTCTCAACATTAAATATCAGGGAATCGTTTATTTTAACCAGTTAATTTACATGAACTGTCCGAACGAATCGAATGATTCAGTTTTCCCAGCACTACATGAGCGAGACAGGACGGTTCAGGTGAATGTGTTTGATTACACATTCACAATATAATGTAACAAATGAAGTGTTTTGTGACTCTACAGCAACACTCGCTAGAAAATTCAGCTTGTTACTGGAAAAGCTACAATATTGTGAGAATAGCAGAACTACTGTCACACTGTTAGTTACTCCCCAACAGTGATAGTGTAATGTTTACGGACCTTCTAAAACACACAGCTGTCGTTTGAAAAAGTTGTTCGTTTCTCATTTTAATAAGGGCTGAGAATATCCTCTTTAAATGTCGACAAGTAGTTTTGAGAATCCTATTTATGAGCTGCTGCCAGTTGCCATGGAGACGCTGTCAATCACACCTGTCATTCTTCTCACAGAACAAAACCACAACATGTCCGTGACACGACATTAACCCTCCACAACGGAAAGCCCTCAGAAAATGATGAACTCACAGCTAACAGCTATCTGTGCACCCCTGTAAAAACTCTTTATTTGCTGCTGACTTTGAGTCAATTTCTAGCAAATTTGCAACAAACTCAACAAAAAGTGTGCAGCTCTTCACAGCTAGTGGCAAACCTTTGACAACAATGAGCAATCCATTACAGTTTTCAAGTTCAACTGTGAATGGGATGCTATCTAATGTTTTTTCCCCCCAACTAACATGTGAGCTTAGGGGAATGGCAAGACTATCAATAATGACTTTAATTTGTGTCTGTTCCTCAGAGTTATTGTATGACTTCAGAGGACATGAAATATACCACATAACATTGTAAGTGTACTGCTGATACTTTTATGCTGCTTTTTGTCATATTGCAAGAGCTGCTTAACAATTCTTCACAAAGTTCTCCTTTTTTGTTCTACTGAAGAAAAAAGTTTGATGGGTTTGGAACAAACCATAATTTTTGGATGAACACTCCCTTTAACTGAGTTTCTCCAATCGTACTCTGTGTGAACATACGGGTCTAGAAATTTCCACCTTTCTCATTTCTAGGAGACTCTTTTCTATTTGTGTCTCTCCTCTAATTCAAGAGCTTGTTGCACCTGAGGGACAAATGCATGTGACTAAAATTAGCCATTCTATTTCTGTCTCATCTGTATTCAGCAGTGGACGTGCCGTGACAGAATACTGTCCAGCAGTGGTAGAAAGTAACTCAAATTAGTGACACTACTAACTCAACTTAAGTAGTGTGACAGTAGACCAGCTGTTTTCAAAATAATGCACCTTTTCCTGTAACAAGCTACAAACTAGTTTCCAATGAGTATTGCTGTATAATCCAAACACACTCTCCTAAACCGTCTTCTCTTACGTCCTCTATATATATAAAATGCCATTTTACATTATTATAATATTACATTCTTGAGCTTCAATGGTAATTAAATTCCACTATACTTCTGCAAATTACTTTATTTAAAATGACTTTATGTCAGGTGTATTCTGTTGATTCATGTCTTTTATTTTGAAATTCTAGTTCCTGTTTCATGTCATGTGTTCCTGTTTCCCTAGTCATGTGATTTCTGTTTTCCCTCCATGTTCATGTGTCATGTTTTCATTGGTTTATTGTTTAATTATCTTGTTATCAGTTCTGTTTGTTCATTGGTTTATGTTCTCCCATGTCTTGTATTTAAGCCCTCATGTTTGCATTGTCTATTGGTTGAGTATTGTATGTGATAGTATGTGTTTGTCCAGTCCAGTCCAGTCCAGTCCAGTCCAAGTTTTGTAGTCAGGGTTATTGGAGTTCACGTTCTGTAAATAAACTGCACTTGGGTTCTTCATCTTCACGTCCTCGTCATCGTCATCATTGTCAGCAGTTCCAGCATACGTTACAGAAGAATACTCAAACACCCATGGACCCAGCAGTTTTACTTCTGCGCTTACGTCAGGGGAATCGTCCTCTGGAGGACTATGTTGAGGACTTCTGCGGTCTAGCTAGCCAGGTAGACTTCAATGAGGTTGCCCTCAAGGGTTGTTTTAGATTTGGACTAAATGAGTCCATTTCTTTTTTGATGCCTGGCGATCGCAGTTCCCTCAGCCTGGCTCAATATATCAACCTCGCCCTTCGATTCATCAGTTCCCCGTTCACTGTGGGGGAGGCGGATCCCGAGCCAGAGTTCCACGACATGGCCGCCGCCGAGCCAGAGTTCCACGACATGGCCGCCGCCGAGCCAGAGTTCCACGACATGGCCGCCGCCGAGCCAGAGTTCCACGACATGGCCGCCGCCGAGCCAGAGTTCCACGACATGGCCGCCGCCGAGCCAGCTCCAGTTCCACGTCACAGCGACGCCTCAGCCTGCTCCATGCCACGTCACAGCGACGCCTCAGCCTGCTCCATGCCACGTCACAGCGACGCCTCAGCCTGCTCCATGCCACGTCACAGCGACGCCTCAGCCTGCTCCATGCCACGTCACAGCGACGCCTCAGCCTGCTCCATGCCACGTCACAGCGACGCCTCAGCCTGCTCCATGCCACGTCACAGCGACGCCTCAGCCTGCTCCATGCCACGTCACAGCGACGCCTCAGCCTGCTCCATGCCACGTCACAGCCACACCTGAGCAGTGGGACCTGGAGATGGTTCCCACCCTTATACCCACCTTTAGTTCTCCTGAGCAGGCAAGGGGAACTTCCGGCCCTCCAATCCCGCCTGGACCCTCTGAGCCCCGGACTTCGCTTTGGTCTGTTGGTCCCTCGACAGGTCCTTCAGCCTGTCAGCTGTGCCGGGGTCCCTCGTCCCTCTGGCTCCTCCTTGGTCTGTCGGTCACCTGGCTCTGCTTTGGCTCTCCGAGCCTCTAGCATCGCCTTGGTCCTCCTTGCCATCGGCTCCACCCTGGCAATTCAAGTCTTCGGCTACTCTCCGGGCACCACGTTCCAAGGCTCCGCCCCTCGAGCCTCTCATGGCTTCACCTCCCACGGCTTCACCTCCCACGGACTTTGCCCTGGTCCCATGCCCCTCGCCCTTTCTCACCACGCCACGCCCCACGCCTCAAGACACCCCCACGCCTCAAGACATGCGGGTCAATTAACGAGTGTTGGCTGTCGATTCACCAATTCGAGTCCCTTCGCCACATTTTTGGTCTTGTTATTCATAACAAAACATTTTGATAAAGGCTGCTGTTCATCACCGGGGGTTTTAACATAGTTATTTAAATGAAGGTGTATTCTAGTTGTATTTAGTGTAAATGTATCTGTTCTAGTTTAATACTGTGACCCTAATTGAGATTGTTCATTCACTCAAAAACCCTGTTTTTGTGCCAGAAAAATATTAGATGCTATGTATTTAAACAATCATTTATAACATTGGATATGTTTAAAAAGCTATTACACCCTTAAGTAGCTTCAGTGTAGTTAATGAATGTCAACTGTAGTAATCTGAAACACAGACGTTTCAGTTGTGTTGCACTAAATAAGATAATGAAGTGCAATATACACACGTAAATGCCTGTGTAAGTGTGCTGGACTTATATTCCTGCTATTATAAAAGTCAGAGGGCAGCAAGTTCAGTGCTTCATCAGGTCTAATTCAGTCTGCGATCTCTCGTGTCATTCACACTGAGTCATCTTACACTTGACCGATCATAGTTCCAGCAGTGAGATCCAAACGGGCCTCTGGAGCATTAGACGGCCACATGCTCCTGTGCTGCTGTGACACATTTATTACTCTTGATATTTGCCTGTTGACCATGAAACATTCACGATAACAGCAGAATTCAGTCTCTTAATTGTTTTAGGTTGACTGCACTGATAATAAACCACAAAATGTTTGAACAGCACTGATGTCAGAGTGCACAGGTTTCTATCTGTCCAACAGGAAACAAGTCAAATCTTTTCAGAGATATTCAGAGTTTTGATGGAGACACATACTGTAGTTAACTATATATCAACAAACTGAATATTGTGCTAAAGATTGCAACAGTGCCGCTTTAACTTTTTCAGCCGTTAGTGTCCCAGAAGTGTTTTTCCCCCAGAAGGGATTTCATAAAATAACCCTAACCCATGTGCTTCAGCTGAATCATACACCATCGATTAACAACCTTTGAGCTCACAATAGGTCTGTCTTTAAAGGTATACAAGTTATCGTTAAAAATAAATTCCTCAATGGAAAAAATGGAAGGTGTGCATGTGATTTATTCCTGTGGATGACCCGGGTTTGATTTTGCTCCATTTCTCCCATCCTATCTCCTGTCTGCACTCTTAATAAGTCATTTACTGTAATACAACTTCTAATAATAAATCAAAATGAATATAAAGGTTGAAACAAATAATTGTGTTATCAAATAGCTGTTTAGGATAGGATCTACTTTTCCTTCTGCTTAGATAAGTATGCACAGAAATGCTGAAAGACAAAAGTTAAAACACTGTCAAACAGAGAGCACTGAGATCATGACAGAGACTCAGAAACATAATCTGGAGTTATTTTACTCCGCTAAATAACACTCAAGCTAAATGCCACATCTATTATAGTAATGGGGATGTTCTGGCTGATAGCTATCACTTTAAACTATAGAAATTGCGAAATGATTGATTCTTGTTCTGTAATTTTTGTTAATAATACAAAACAAACAAGGAATGATTAGGGCAGATGAAACTTGTTGCCAATAAATAAACAATTACTATAATATATGGTTTGTCTGTATTCTTCAAGTGGTTTCAGTTCTTTTATTGCCTATTACAGAAAATGACACTATTACAATGGTGAAATGTTTCACATGTCTCCATCTGCTGGTCACTAGAGGAACATATAAACCGACTGATGTTTCCTCTGTCACAAACACAAAAGTATATATTTAGCAGAATGTTAGGGACAGTCTCATTACCGTATACTATATAATGAAAACGAATGGTGACTGAGCCTGACATTCAACATCTCCTTGACATGAGGATGAATAAATGACAACATGTTTGAGTGAAGTAACGCTTTAAGATTGATATTCATGGATCATCTCACATGTTTAGGCAGCTGTTTGTCTCAGCAAACATTATTTCACATATCCTTTTTGAAAATATATCATGTTTTTACCTGTATGTATGTGTAGAACAAATGCAAATTAGTTCATGTAAGTTACAGCATGACATGATGTTGTCACATACCAATCACTGGCATTTATCGGTTATTGGTGGTTAATTGAATTTTGTATTTGATTAAATACATATCCTGTTTTGCATCTCTCTCTTGTCTTATCTTCTGTGCCCACTTCAGCAAATAAACTTTTCATTTAATTATTATTATTCATTTTCATCAAATTCTTTCAATGTCTGCTGATTCTACAACATGGACTTATAATAATTTAAACATAATAGTCTAATTTTAAGGTTAAACCACCAATGATTTTAATAAGTGTTTTACTTGAGCTATTCAGATTGCTTAAGAAAACCAACAAATACATTCTCTAATGATTATGGCCAACACTGATCTTTCAGACAAGTGACACAAATTACATGTATGAAGTACAATGAAGAATTGGACAAAATGTGCTCTAATGCAGCATATAAAACATTAACCCTTGTGGGACCTTCAAGACATTTTTGTGTTTTTCATTTTTGTTTTTACGATCATTTTGGCTGTGTTAATGCCAACGGCATACATTTAGCCAAAGCTGTGTATTTTGGGGGGAATTTTTATATTTGAACCTCAGTTCAACACAAAATAGTCACACTCAGGACCTTCAGGACAAAAATGTCCCCATTGAAACCCATTAAAACTGCAATATTTGATCCCAGTGCCATTAAAGCATAAAATCATGAATTCTATGATATTACACTTTCATTCCAGAGCCCTGACTTCACAATTTAAATTTGTAATATTTCCCAGCAGATGGCGCCATTTTTCTCATGTTTAGCCTATGGAGCAAATACATGCTTTTCCCCTATTCTCTATTTGCTGTATTATAGAGCACTGCAGGACAATTGAATAAATAATGTAGCTAAAATTGTGTGGGTGTGTTGGTATGGATGTCAGAGTGTGTTTTGTATGTGTGTGTGTGTGTGTGAGAGAGAGTAAAAAACAACAGTGGCATTATGTAAACAAATGGTAATTTAAAGGGATAAAATCCTGAAACCGAATGAATATTTGGCAGTTCTGATCAGGACTGAAGTTGGTTAAAAAAATTAACTCACTGAAAGTGGAAAATAATATTAATATATAATAATATTATGCCAGTTTTTGACGTGGACATTTTTGTCCTCTAAGGACCTCTGAGTAACTTTTTTTAAACTGACACGCAAGGGTTAAACTAACTGTATGAAATGAACAATACAAATAAAAGAGATGGCTTTGAAATCTTGAAACACCTATAAAAATGCCAAAACAACCACTTCACTAAAGGTACAAAGGGAACATAACTAAAATTAGAAATAATAATAATAATAATAATAATAATAATAATAAACAAAGAGGGGTCTTTTTACTCATCTTTTAACAAATTAAGGTCATGTATAATCTTGGCAAATTTGCAGGCTTGTTCATCTTAGACATGGAAAATAGTTACAAATATAATCTCATTTAAAAACTAAAAAGTAAGGTTTTGTCTTCATACACATGGATTTATGAATAACAAATGTACCGAGAACAAACATTACATTCATTCAGAATTCTACTTCCTTGTCTACCAACATCACCCCAATTTCTAGGAAATGTACGTGCGGTTTGAGGCCAGTTTTTGAGGAGAATCGAAAGTGATTTTCCCCCCACAGGTATTCATACATAGAGACACATTATAAGCAGCTGTTCCTATGGACTGCGAGCCTTCCGTCAACACAGATGCGGTCTGCAACAGTCTGAAGTACTTCAGCGCACCGGACTCATAATTATCACTTTAAAAGTGGAAAACAGGATAATTCCGATAGCACATGAAGGAAGCATTTTTCACACTCCGGGTTTTGAAACGCGGAAATAAACGATTGCAGGGTAAACTTCGAAACAAGTTTAACTGTCAGTACAGTCGCAGGTGTTGTTAAAGTGACAGTACAGTCGCAGGTGTTATTAAAGTAACAGTTTAACAGTCAGTACAGTCGCAGGTGTTATTAAAGTAACAGTTTAACAGTCAGTACAGTCGCAGGTGTTATTAAAATAACAGTTTAACAGTCAGTACAGTCGCAGGTGTTATTAAAGTAACAGTTTAACAGTCAGTACAGTCGCAGGTGTTATTAAAATAACAGTTTAACAGTCAGTACAGTCGCAGGTGTTATTAAAGTAACAGTTTGACAGTCAGTACAGTCGCAGGTGTTATTAATGTAACAGTTTAACAGTCAGTACAGTCGCAGGTGTTATTAAAGTAACAGTTTAACAGTCAGTACAGTCGCAGGTGTTATTAAAGTAACAGTTTAACAGTCAGTACAGTCGCAGGTGTTATTAAAGTAACAGTTTGACAGTCAGTACAGTCGCAGGTGTTATTAATGTAACAGTTTAACAGTCAGTACAGTCGCAGGTGTTATTAAAATAACAGTTAGACAGTCAGTACAGTCGCAGGTGTTATTAAAGTAACAGTTTAACAGTCAGTACAGTCGCAGGTGTTATTAAAGTAACAGTTTGACAGTCAGTACAGTCGCAGGTGTTATTAAAGTAACAGTTTGACAGTCAGTACAGTCGCAGGTGTTATTAAAGTAACAGTTTGACAGTCAGTACAGTCGCAGGTGTTATTAAAGTAACAGTTTGACAGTCAATACAGTCGCAGGTGTTATTAAAGTAACAGTTTGACAGTCAGTACAGTCGCAGGTGTTATTAAAGTAACAGTTTGACAGTCAATACAGTCGCAGGTGTTATTAAAGTAACAGTTTGACAGTCAGTACAGTCGCAGGTGTTATTAAAGTAACAGTTAGACAGTCAGTACAGTCGCAGGTGTTATTAAAGTAACAGTTAGACAGTCAATACAGTCGCAGGTGTTATTAAAGTAACAGTTTGACAGTCAGTACAGTCGCAGGTGTTATTAAAGTAACAGTTTAACAGTCAGTACAGTCGCAGGTGTTATTAAAGTAACAGTTTAGCAGTCAGTACAGTCGCATGTGTTATTAAAATAACAGTTAGACAGTCAGTACAGTCGCAGGTGTTATTAAAGTAACAGTTTGACAGTCAGTACAGTCGCAGGTGTTATTAAAATAACAGTTAGACAGTCAGTACAGTCGCAGGTGTTATTAAAATAACAGTTAGACAGTCAGTACAGTCGCAGGTGTTATTAAAGTAACAGTTTAACAGTCAGTACAGTCGCAGGTGTTATTAAAGTAACAGTTTAACAGTCAGTACAGTCGCAGGTGTTATTAAAGTAACAGTTAGACAGTCAGTACAGTCGCAGGTGTTATTAAAGTAACAGTTAGACAGTCAGTACAGTTGCAGGTGTTATTAAAGTAACAGTTTAACAGTCAGTATAGTCGCAGGTGTTATTAAAGTAGGTGCACCGTGAGCGCCTTTATCCACCGGGGGATTGCCGAATAGCCCTTGGCCGCCCCACCATTGAGGGTAGTGAGGGCGGGGAAGCTGAAAAGATCAGGACCGGGCAGTAAAAAGTGCCTGCCACTACTTTGTCAGGTCTTCATGCACTTCCGGGAAGAAAGGAACGGGGGCGGGGCGTGGCTTTGAGCGGCGCCGCGAGCCCAGGAACCAATCATCGAGCCGCGAGGGTTCAGGGAAGAGCGGAGGGTTCTACTCTAGCCCCATGCTCATGGCTGCCCGGGAAAGCATGTCATCATCTCCGCGTCAGCCTGTGACCGGGTGACCGCACACGAAGGGAGGAGCCTAGCTGAGGCTTCCGCGTCTGACTGGACGAGCCCGCTCTTCGATGCTGCGCTCGAGAGCTCATCACTTTCACGGGCTCCGAATAAGAGGTCGAACTCGCCGTGAGACGAGCCGGCGGACTCATCCGGAAGCCCTATCGGGGCAGACGAGCGTGCTGGGGAATGGGAGGTCCACGGGGGGATACCCAGCGGAGGCGGTCCCTTTGATGTCCCTAAATCGCCCCCAGTGCTAGCCGCGCTGGCCTCATACCCGTGGGTAAAAGACAGAGGCGGGGAGCCTCTGGGGTGGCTTGCTTTCTTACGAAGGCAAGCCACGACCGTATCCTTGCCATGGACATGTCCTCGCAATGAGGACATGACCCATGCACGAACGCTGTCTCCGCTTGAGCAGTGCCCAGACACGAAAGACAGTGATCGTGACCATCAGAAGGCGAGAGATTACGAGCGCAACCAGCAATAACACACAAAGGAAAGGCATCTTTAAAAAGATGCGTCTTTAAAAAGACGTTCCGTGTGTGCCGCACTTTTAGAGAAATATACTCTTATTTCTGCCGAAGCGCCCAGGGGCGTTCTCTGCAGTGCACCAGTGCAGAGGGGGGAAAAGCTGCTGAAATGCACCATCAGATCCAGCAGAGGTGAATGAACAGTAGTATTCATCTCAGTGAGCATGACCGTTCGGCTCCGAAGAGAAAATCTGAATGAGTGGTTGCATACCAGCTCCTTTTATACCCGTATGTTCGGGGGAGTGGCATGCAAATTCCACTCGCCAATTTTCATTGGCCTTTTATCAAAGACCAGAGGTGTCTCGGGCTCCCAAGAGTGACCCCTAGTGTCACTACATCGACACAACGTCGAGTGAGTGACAGATAGGGAACCGATTTTTATATGATTTATGTTCACATACATGAGAGAGAAGATACAGAAAAGAAGATAATGAATAGAAAATAAGAGATAAGATAGAAAATAAATGTGAACATTTAGTTAATTTATAGAGAGAAATGCACATTAGTACCGACAGACGATGATCTCGGGGATTGACGATGGTCAGAGTGATCAATAGCTGATGCCTTTGACCATGTCAAGACGATATTTGGCTCATTTTCCCATGTATCAAATTATTATTATTATTATTATTATTAGGCTATTATTATTATCAAATTAACATTACAAATAATTTTCCCGTAGACACACAGACACGCTCTTGAAGAAACACACTTTATTATATTAAGAGCAGATGACAGAAAAGCCGTCTATACGCATGTATGACGCGCTGATACGGAGGCCTTGTGGAACACGCATGAAAAAGTTTCTCACTCTTTCTTTGTTTCATAGTATCATCTATGAGTGCTGTAAATGACCTCAGACATCTCATCTCAGGAGGTTTTTTGAGTTCAGTTCACTTTATTTCCACAGAACAGTTCAATGTGAACGCAACTCTGCAGCCTATACGTCTGTGATTAAAACATAAAATAATACAAAAACACCTCCAACCATGATTTATATTTCAGTGATTATTATCATCATTATAATTCATATATTTATAATTGTTTTTATGTCTTCATTTGTGTAAGTAATTTTCCGCCTGCATGTTTAGACGGATACTTGCCTGATGGTAAATGGAAAGGTGTTTATATATATATATATTATTCTTTATCACTTTATTATTTATTTATTTGCTTTTCGTTTCGTTTGGAGAGCAGTTTGAATTTAGAAATGTATTTGATTTAAGTTTTTCGTATTTTAAATTAATTAATTTAATTTTCAATGCAAAATCACTAAAGCAAGAATATTCACCGATTACTCAGCCCGGGGATTTCCGATGTAATTGCATATTGCGATTATATACAGTATATATATATCGTGAAGGAGGGAACAAATCACACATTTTAATTGCACTTTTCAAGTTTCATTTGAATTTTTAGTTAAAATAAATAAAAAATCAAGTTCAAAGTTTGAAATCAAGGTGTCTTGCTTTATTGTTTAGGCTTAACCCTAACCCTGCTGAATGAAAATTACCCCATAGTACCGCCTAGCGTCCAACCAGAGCTAATACCGGTGTTCGCCGTTTTTATGTGGAGTTTTTTCTGCGACCAACTGACCAATCAAAACTTGGTCGACTGAGTCTCTTCCCATCGACTAACGTTTGGTCAACTATCAGGGGGGCAGCCCTAGAAATGTTAAATGCGATTGAAATGAACAAAAAATGATGCCCCCTTTTCTGAAGTGGTTATTTTGAATGAACATTATCTTAATTTGTTACTAAAAGCATCTTGCTGTCTCAAAATTATTTGCATAAGTTGACAAATTGTGCCCTATAACTATTGCCCTGCTATCAACACTATATCAATATAACCCCTCTGGGGGCCTTTTACCCCATGTGTGCTTTTTTTTTTTAGTTTGTTTTTTTTACTGTTATTTAAAACAGCCTTCTGTTGTTATTTTTTTTTACACACATTATGATGCTCCATTAATATTCAATAAAAATATATGTATTACTTGAGTCTTGAGACATTATGTGACCAGAAAAAAAGCTAATTTTCTTTCAGTTGTGCCTTTAGCCCCGTTATACCCTAATGTTTATTTGTCTCTTTTGTTGAATATATTTTTGAAAAAAAAAAATGTCAATTAAGAAATCTCACAGACTAGTTAGCCGATAAGTTAATTTTGAATACTGGGAAAATTCAACCTCTCAACTGTGATATTCTCTTAACAGCAGGAACACAACCAGAGAGAGTTTGGAGCACACCATCAATGAACTCCAGACTATATATGGAAAGGAAAAAGCAATTAAAAGGGTTAATTCTGCCTTGAAAAGTATTACAGAAAAGAGACGTAACAAAAGTAATAAAATGTCTCTTTGTTACTATAAAATATGTGTCTCAATCTTCATTAAACTTTACTGTACATTTTACAATGGTACAGTTTACACATTGTTTTGTTTGTTTGTGAACAGGGGGTAACAACGTCCAAACACATTTAGGAAATGTATCACAACAAAATAATAACCTTGAATTTCATAAAAGTAACGAGTCATTCTACGAAACGGGTGCCATTTCCACTTTGCAATTTTCAAAATTTTCATTAAGAATACATTTTATTTTTTTTAACTTACAACTTGAAAGATATGTTAATCCTCCAAAAAACATATTTTCCCACCTCAGGCACAAAATCTTTATTAATATTATCCTTTTTATTCTGGCAAGGGAGTCTTTGTTGTACCACCCTGTTACGGACAATATGTACGCCATTAGAGTAGTAAAACAAGAAATAGATTTTTAAAATCTAATGTTTTCCTAATAGTAAAATTTCCCTTTTTTGGAAACCATCAATAGAAAGTCTGTAATTTAATAATTTTTTTTTATTCTTAGATTTTTAATCTTGAAATATGAATTCGACATTTCAATGGCCTCATTGTTTGTACTGAAAAAATGAAAAGTGTTTCTCCATATGATCTGCTGGTTTTAAACTTTATAAAACTGGGGGAGGGAAACATTAAAATTGGAGATGTAATGGAAAACTTTGGTCATGCTCCGAAAAACTGAAAAGAGCATCATAACAGTGACTGGGAGAGTTGCATCCACACATCCCTCTGGATTTCCATGTGGCGGGATGTCACAGGCTGTGGTGCTTGAATGATTTCGAGCACATCATCAAAGAGATACCACAGGAAGTCATCTCTTGGAGGCCAGAAGAACCTGTTGGCACCAGCACGGTGCATACATTTTACAAGGGCATGTGTTTCATCTGGATCCCAGGATAAAGGTCATTGTCGTATTTAAGCACGCACCACTTCCCAATGAGATCTCCACTTTCTCAAGCAATTGCTTCTGTTGGCACCTTTTGGGCAGTCTTGTTAAAAATGAAATGCTGTGTGGTGAAGCACTGACATCTCAGCTGCTTTTGCGTGGAGCACATGCAACTAACTTCCCGGTAAAGGATTTCTCCTGGAGTGAATGTGACCACTTGGTGGGTTTTCATTGTGGATGGCACTGGTGGAATCTGGCCTGGCATCTTTTCCATTGTCTGCTCCACTGTTTCAGATGCTACATAAAACAACTTAACAGTTGTAGATGTTTCTGTGAGGGCCTTATATAGCTCATGGGCATCGGGTATGTCGTGGCCATTAGTCACCAGCTTGTCCGCTGTTCTTTTCAAGGTTCCCCCAACACCATCAGGCGCCCCCTTGCCATGGCTTGCCTCAAAAAAGTTCTATGTTCCACCTTTCAGACCTCGTCTTGCGAGCTCTGTGCTGAAAAGGAAGAAATTCCCTTTCTGTTTGTATTGGGTACATGGTCCATCATTCAGAAAGTGTAGAACAGATACATGTGGGTATGTGGCTTGTAGATAATTCAGCACCGGATTCATGTGTTCCCATATAGCTGGGGGGCTTTTGTGTTTGGAGGGTGACACTGTGCTAAAACAGATGGGCTCTTTTCACCATCTATGTACAAAACACCAGTGTGCAGAGTAGCTTGTTGGTGCGAGGAGCCAAAGTGGACAGCTTGAATCTCTGAGCTGTATTTGCATGTGTAATTTTCAGAGAAGTCAATGTGGATCACTGCCTCCATTTTTGACAGGTTCTTTTTCAACTCTCTGCAGTAGGAGTACTGTTGATTTATGTTGAATGTGTGTCTTTTGAATTTATGAAGAAGAGTGTGGAATAACTCCATAAGATTGTCTTGTGTGTCCTCCATTGTTTTCTTCACTGTGATCTTAACAGTGGTAGGACCCTCCCTCGCATCTTCCCTTGTTTTCTCTGCTGTGGCCCATTGAGTGAATGCAGCCTTTGCTGAGCCATCAAATCTGGAGAGCTGAACAGCCTTGTCTTTGCATTCCTCGCACTCATCATACATGCATTTTCCTGGAGGTGTCACAGGTTATCATTTTAGTCAAACTCTTGAGATCTGAAGTATCTGTGAGCCTCAAATTATGCAGCTTCTCAATGACAAATCTGAGATATTCATGGATCTTGCACATGTGTTCCGTTCAGAGAGAGTGGGATGTACAACCCAAAATGAGTGAAGCTTACAGAAAAGGGAGTATGATATGTTGTTTGTGTTTTCAGTGAGAAATATTTTGTGAAGATTTTTCATTGTGTCAACCAGAAACCTTTTCTGCTTCTTCACCTTGTTTCTGGTAATTGTTTGTTTTTGTCCAGTCGTTATCCGACTGTTGTCTTCTCGGGTGAAGAAGTTTTTGACTTTGGACTTGAAAGCAGCAATGAACCTGTTTGTGGGATTTCTGTTGGTGGAACAGAGGTCTTCACTCTGAACACTGCGACGCTTCTTTGAAAATCCGAGGGCATTTTCGGCAAATCCTTATAGCCTGTCCTCACAATCCTCCCTGCTGTTACCTTTGCTATTAGTTGTTTTTCTTTTTCTTTTCTTGCTTTACAGTACTTATTCTTTATGTCTTCAATCAAGGCTTCATGATAGAGTAGTGTTTTTCTGATTTTGGAGCTTACTCTGCCTGTCTTAGTTAATTCATTTATTTTTGAACGAGGAGAGTCATTCTTATTTAAGCGCTTATATCTTTTTCTGTATTTGTCAGCGCATTTTCTTTCCTTCTCTAGAGATTTCTTTAGTTTTTCAATTTCTTTGCGTAGCGTATCCCTGTGTGTATAAATTCGCTTTCCTTCTTTATGTTGCCTGAAACAAAACAAAAATCTACTGGTAATTTAGGGGTTTAAGTCATGTACACCATATGTAAAAACAATTACTCATCAATGATAGGCCTGCTTCTTATTCTTTACATGTGTCCATTTATTTATAATCCTAACTGCACACTACCCTGACCTTGAAGATCCTAACTGCTGCTTTGACTGTTGGACAGGATCTGGACTCAGAGGAAAGGTGTCCAGACTGTGCTTCCTAGCCTCTGCTTTCTCTTTTCTCTTCTTGTTCTGCTTCCTTCACTTTTTACGCAGCTGACGCTTTCCTCGCTCAGTTAATCACTAATCTTCTTCTGTTTTCCTTGCACTACATCCCGTCTCCATCTCTGATGCTCACTCTCTAGATATTTTTGCCTACTCTCAGGATCAGCATCCCGACGTGCACGGCATTGCCGTTGTCTCTCAGCAGCGCTTAATGGAGCCATGATGGAGACAGATCTATCTGCAAATGTTATAAAATGTAACATTCTTCATTAAACACCGAGAGTGAGTGAGTGAGAGAACCAAAGAGGGTTAAGTTAACGGAAAATAAATAGATTAGCCTATATTAGAATCCTTGATTTCACACATCCTCACATTCAAACGGGAAGCAGAACCACCCCATCACATCCCTTACCACCACGTCACAATAAAACATGTGACGGGGTGGTAAATGTCATGCCAAAATGGTCGCAGATCTCACATGTGGTCAAGTTCCTCACCTAGCTTAAATGCATTCAATCTGAAATATAATTTTCTTTGCATTAATAATGTAATTTTTTTTTTTTATAAAAAACAGTTTTCCATATCTATTTTGCATGACGGGGTGGTTGGTTTGAGCTTGACGGACCCTGCCTAACATGAAAAAGCAACAAATAAACAATGTAAAAGAATGTCAGTACTTGCCTGCTTTTGCTCTTGGTGGCTACAAGGCTCAAATGATGTCACTTCCGCTTTGTGATGTCATTTAAAGCAACAGTACATTATTTATAGATAAAACAAGTTAGTGTGTGATGGGGTGGTAAGTCAAACTGAAGGACGCACACAAATCATAAAATATTTACAAAAAAATAAGGTTTATTTTGAATAAATATATTTTATGTAAACAGGGACACACATATAATCCTGAAAATAATAAATGTTTGAAAAAAATATATAACTTATTTGGTGATATTTTAGATGCAAATGTCATGTTGGTCAACATGGGCATGTGAAATTGGCTATGTACTAAAGAAAAATGATTTAAAATAGTATGTTACTCTTTAAGAATAGTATTTTTTATCATAAATCATGTTAACAAGAACACTTGAATTAATAACTTTAAGCTTTGGAAACACACTTTGGGAAATTTTTTGTGCTTATGCATCTCATCAAATGTTGCGGACACAAATGGCACCCGTTTCATAGAATGACTCTAATAATAATAATGCTGTATCACTTGGACAACCGTTGATTGTGAACCTGAGTCAGTATAATGCCGGTATTGACCAGAAGGATGGTGGTGCAATATTGGCTCCAAACATACTTGGAAATATCATTACTGGGGGTGTTCACATGCACCAACATATGGTGACTGTCTGATAATAAAAATAAAACCTTATGATAATAATGTAATTTTTGTGGAGATGAGTTATTTTACAGTTTTTGTTTTTCCTGCAGCAGGTGCCACACACAACCTCAATAAACAGAGACGGTAAGAGCCAGAACAGACATGGTAGTTTTTGTATTCTCTGATATGTTGATTGTGAATGTAATGTAGTTAAATTTCACAAAAAAAAAAAAAAAAAAATGACTGGTTATGTTAATATTTAATAACTTAATTACTGCAAATGTAATCAGTGAAATAAATACTGATAGCTCTGATTAGTTTTAAGGGTAAAGTTTAACTATCAGTTAGCCTTTAAAATAATTTACCATAGTAACCATGAAAATACCAATGGAAAACCAATCCCGTTCAAATAAGGCCAAAGAGACACAGTGTTTACAGGTTTCAAGGATACCAACCAACAAATTGCTGACTTAAAGTTTTCTCTGCAGAATACGCTGGGAGAGTAGAAAGTATTTTAACATCGAACAAGTTACTCGATTACTCAAAGATGTCTTTGTAGTCCTTCAGACTCGAGTTATACAATTGCAGGTATCTCCTGACCTCCTCACGTGCACATCCACTGTTGATGTTTCTCCTGTAGTTTACCGGCAATTACAACATCTTCTAGTGCATCTTCGTGACAGCAACAGCTCAAATGTGAGTGTTGTCACCTTGTGGACACACTAATTAGTGCAAATAATTCCAGGCTCATTCTGCGTGTTTAAAGATGCGTGGTTAGAAAAATCAGTGCTCGAGCACTTTGCTGATGACCAAATTTGCGTCCTGTACAAAGGTTGTGTTTTTTTAACAACACCAAAGTGTTCAATTCTAGTGACTTTGAGAAAAGCTATTTTTTTATTTTCTTGAGTATGTCTAGCATTCATGTAACTGTTGGCTAAAGCATTTCTGAAAGACAGTAATCATTCAGAACAAACATGCTCTCAAGCTAAAAAAAGCATGACAGCGCAAAGAATAGAGCAGAACGCAGGTGTCTCGAGACGCATTTTTAACAGTTAAAGTACTTTTTAACTTCTTGATTCAGACCGTTTTGCAAGCTCGTTTGGACAATTCACTGAAAAGAACCGACTCATACGAATGATTCATTGGAGAATCGGACATCGCTAGTTATTTTATACAGCCAGCAGAAATACTGGACACATGTCATTATTGCTGAAATATTCTGAGAGAAAATGTTTCTCTGGTCAGTAGAAGCGCTAATGGTATGCACAGTGTGTTCGGCTGTACAGCTGCAGGCGCCACTGACTCTTAAGTGATCTTTTGTTTTTCCATATCCAGCTATAAGCTCATGATAATAATGACTGTCCAACTTTGTCCTAGACATTCTTCAGAGCATAAAGAAAAAAATGAAGTCAAGAATGCTGAAAGATTCTGAGAGGATTTTAGAGGGAAGCGAACAAACGTCAGTCTCTATAAACAAGATCTACACAGAGCTGTTTATCATCAGTGATAATTCAGACCCCATCAATAAAGAGCATGAGATCATGAGATTTAAACACCTCAAAATGGCCGGTTATAAACTACAATAAAATCCTTCAGCCAACCACTGATGAGAGTACAACAGTGAAGACTGTTTTAACGAAAGGAATTGCTGGAATCGGGAAAACGGTCACAGTGCAGAAGTTTGTCCTGGACTGGGCAAGCGGGGAAGCTAATAAAGATATAGACTTTGTGCTCCTGTTCCCATTCCTAGACCTGAACTTGCTTATGGATGACAGAAGTCTTTTTGAGCTGGTTTGTGATTTTAACCCTGAGTTTAAAGAGGCAACAGAGATTTCTGAATGGATCTTTGATAGGAAAGTTCTCTTCATCTTCGATGGTCTTGATGAGTACAAAAACCCTTTGAACTTTCAAAACACCTTTCTGTCAGATGTGACTCAAAAAGCCACCGTGGATATCCTTCTAAAAAACCTTCTCAGAGGTAAACTGCTGCCCTCTGCACACCTGTGGATCACCAGCCGACCTGTAGCAGCTGGACAGCTACCAAGTGAGATCTTCAAACAGGGATATATTACACAGATCAGAGGATTCAATAATGAGCAGAAGGAGAAATACTTCAAGAGGTGATTTGAGGGTCCAAAACAAACCCAAGAGGTCATCTCTCACATAAAGTCTCATAGGAGCCTGTGAATATCGTGCCATATACCTCTCTTTTGTTGGATTTCATCTGTGGTTCTCGGAAACATAATTGAAGGACAAAATAACGATATGACTATGAACATGCCGTCAAGTCTAACGGGAATGTACATGCACTATCTGCTCAGTCAAACAAGATTAAGCCACAGGAAATATGGAGGGAATGAGCTGGCATTCCCAGAAGTTCTTAAGAATCACAAAAACCTTATTTTGAAATTGGCAATGCTGGCGTATTGGCAGCTGAAAGCACAGAATGTCGTCTTCAATGAAAAAGACTTGGAGGAGTATGAGATCACTGTTGTTGAAGCTTCTGAATATCCTGGTGTTATTACCTGTGTCTCAAAGTACGAATTTGGGTATTTCCAGACCAAACTGTTCAGTTTCGTCCATCTCAGTGTACAGGAATTTTTTGCAGCCCTGTTTGCCTTTCACGAATTTCTGTCAGAAAAGCTAGACTCCCTGAAATTAATGAAAGTAAGAAAGGGGCAGAGGCTTTTGTCTAATTTTCTCAAAGGTGTGATTGATGTGGCTTTGCAAAGCAAAAATGGGCACTTGGATCTTTTTAGCTGTTTTCTCTTTGGACTGTCTTGTGACTCAGCAGAAGTATACTTTTAGAACTTCTACTTCAATCTCAAGGCAGTTGTTTAGATGGTCACAAAAAGGTGAAAAAGTACATTCAATTTTTGAGTATGAAAGATCTGTCCCCTGAGAGATGCATCAGTCTTGTTTGTTGTCTTGTGGAGCTCAGGAAGATGTGTTTTTTTAAAGAGATGCAAGAGCTTGAATGCTCACGATCCAAAAAGCCACTCACACGGTTTCAGTGCATGATTCTGGCTTACCAGTTTGTTAGGTCAGACATGGACCATGATGAGTTTGATCTCCGGAAATACAACATGACTTTAGAAGGGTTTCAGCTATTTTCCCCAGCCATCACATGCTTCAAAAAGCTCTGTAAGTATTACAAAAATCTTCATAATGTATCATATATAAGATTCCAGGTCAAACGTGTATGTAACAGAGTTTAAATGCAATCTTGATAGGCTTAAAGGCAGTGACATCACTAAGAATCACTGTGATATACTGACCATGTACCTGAAGTCAGAAAACTCTCACTTGACTCATCTTGATCTGAGTCACAATGGTCTGAGTTTGTCTGCGCTGGAGGAGCTTTCCAAGGCGTTCCGTGATCCCAACTGCCAAATCCAGACACTGAACCTCAGCCACAGCAACCTCCAAACTCAGGACATGGAGGTCATCAAAGATGTGCTTTCAGGACCAAATACAAACCTCAGAGACCTGGACCTCAGCGACAATGATCTAGATGATCCAGGATCTGAAATTCTGTGTGATGGACTGCAGCATAAGAAATGTCATCTTGAAATTCTCAGGTGGAGACTTGAAGAGAAATTATTTACCAACTAATATAATTGCAAAATCTGTGGTCCAAGTAGATGGGTAAAAAGAAGAAAATGATCACAATTGTCAAATTTGGCAGAACAGATTTAGATGTTCAGTTGTGAAAAGTGTACTTGGAAAGAAGCTGTGAAAAATATAAATCTAAGCAAATGTTTACAATAATATAAAAATGAAATTAACGAAATCAAAAAATATAAATCTGTTTTTGCTTTATAGACTTTCAGGCTGTCAAATTAAAGAAAAGGGATTTTAACAGTTGGTGTCCACTTTACGATCAAATCTTTCGTGTCTGAGAGAGCTGGACCTGCGTTATAATAACATTGGAATGTTGGACCGGAAATTCTTCTTCCCTCTGTGAGGTACTGTAGCTTGCATCTTGTGTTTTTGTTTTGTTTTTGTTTTTTAAAGTATATTGTAGGAATGGGTAAAAATATAGATTTTCCAATGCATCGCAATCTTCATTTGATTGATCTCAATATCGATTCTTAAATCCCAAGATGTGTTGTTTTTTTTTACTCTATGTGCAACCCTCTACTACAGTGTGAGAAAATCACTCGCATCTGCAACCAAATTTCATGCTTTGTGACTAAAAATTTGTGATTCTCCACTGGCTGGTAAATCTTGAGATTTCCCTCAGCAGTGATTGAGTAGTATAGTGAAGAAATTCAGCAGTTATTGAGTAGTATAGTGATGAAGTTCAGCAGTGATTGAGTAGTATAGTGATGTAGAAGTTTAGCAGTGATTGAGTAGTATAGTGATGATGAAGTTCAGCAGTGATTGAGTAGTATAGTGATGATGAAGTTCAGCAGTGATTGAGTAGTATAGTGGTGTAGAAGTTCAGCAGGGATTGAGTAGTATAGTGAAGAAATTCAGCAGTGATTGAGTAGTATAGTGATGATGAAGTTCAGCAGTGATTGAGTAGTATAGTGATGATGAAGTTCAGCAGTGATTGAGTAGTATAGTGATGAAGTTCAGCAGTGATTGAGTAGTATAGTGATGTAGAAGTTCAGCAGAGATTGAGTAGTATAGTGATGTAGTTCAGCAGTGATTGAGTAGTATAGTGATGAAGAAGTTCAGCAGTGATTGAGTAGTATAGTGATGAAGAAGTTCAGCAGAGATTGAGTAGTATAGTGAAGAAATTCAGCAGTTATTGAGTAGTATAGTGATGAAGTTCAGCAGTGATTGAGTAGTATAGTGATGTAGAAGTTCAGCAGAGATTGAGTAGTATAGTGAAGAAATTCAGCAGTTATTGAGTAGTATAGTGATGTAGAAGTTCAGCAGTGATTGAGTAGTATAGTGATGTAGAAGTTCAGCAGAGATTGAGTAGTATAGTGATGTAGTTCAGCAGTGATTGAGTAGTATAGTGATGTAGAAGTTCAGCAGAGATTGAGTAGTATAGTGATGAAGTTCAGCAGTGATTGAGTAGTATAGTGATGAAGAAGTTCAGCAGTGATTGAGTAGTATAGTGATGAAGAAGTTCAGCAGTGATTGAGTAGTATAGTGATGTAGAAGTTCAGCAGTGATTGAGTAGTATAGTGATGATGAAGTTCAGCAGTGATTGAGTAGTATAGTGATGATGAAGTTCAGCAGTGATTGAGTAGTATAGTGATGAAGTTCAGCAGTGATTGAGTAGTATAGTGATGAAGAAGTTCAGCAGTGATTGAGTAGTATAGTGATGAAGAAGTTCAGCAGTGATTGAGTAGTATAGTGATGAAGAAGTTCAGCAGTGATTGAGTAGTATAGTGATGATATTCAGCAGTGATTGAGTAATATAGTGAAGAAGTTCAGCAGTTATTGAGTATAATAGTGATGAAAAAGGTCAGTAGTGATTGAGTAGTATAGTGATGAAGAAGTTCAGCAGTGATTGAGTAGTATAGTGATGTAGAAGTTCAGCAGTGATTGAGTAGTATAGTGATGATGAAGTTCAGCAGTGATTGAGTAGTATAGTGATGATGAAGTTCAGCAGTGATTGAGTAGTATAGTGATGAAGTTCAGCAGTGATTGAGTAGTATAGTGATGAAGAAGTTCAGCAGTGATTGAGTAGTATAGTGATGAAGAAGTTCAGCAGTGATTGAGTAGTATAGTGATGAAGAAGTTCAGCAGTGATTGAGTAGTATAGTGATGATATTCAGCAGTGATTGAGTAATATAGTGAAGAAGTTCAGCAGTTATTGAGTATAATAGTGATGAAAAAGGTCAGTAGTGATTGAGTAGTATAGTGATGAAGAAGTTCAGCAGTGATTGAGTAGTATATTGATGTAGAAGTTCAGCAGTGATTGAGTAGTATAGTGATGTAGAAGTTCAGCAGTGATTGAGTAGTATAGTGATGAAGTTCAGCAGTGATTGAGTAGTATAGTGATGAAGAAGTTCAGCAGTGATTGAGTAGTATAGTGATGAAGAAGTTCAGCAGTGATTGAGTAGTATAGTGATGAAGAAGTTCAGCAGTGATTGAGTAATATAGTGATGTAGAAGTTCAGCAGAGATTGAGTAGTATAGTGATGTAGTTCAGCAGTGATTGAGTAGTATAGTGATGAAGTTCAGCAGTGATTGAGTAGTATAGTGATGATGAAGTTCAGCAGTGATTGAGTAGTATAGTGATGAAGTTCAGCAGTGATTGAGTAGTATAGTGATGAAGAAGTTCAGCAGAGATTGAGTAGTATAGTGATGAAGTTCAGCAGTGATTGAGTAGTATAGTGATGAAGAAGTTCAGCAGTGATTGAGTAGTACAGTGATGAAGAAGTTCAGCAGAGATTGAGTAGTATAGTGATGAAGTTCAGCAGTGATTGAGTAGTATTGTGTAGAAGTTCAGCAGTGATTGTGTAGTATAGTGATGAAGTTCAGCAGTGATTGAGTAGTATAGTGATGAAGAAGTTCAGCAGTGATTGAGTAGTATAGTGATGTAGAAGTTCAGCAGTGATTTAGTAGTATAGTGATGTAGTAGTTCAGCAGTGATTGAGTAGTATAGTGATGTAGTAGTTCAGCAGTGATTGAGTAGTATAGTGATGAAGAAGTTCAGCAGAGATTGAGTAGTATAGTGATGAAGTTTAGCAGTGATTGAGTAGTATAGTGATGATGAAGTTCAGCAGTGATTGAGTAGTATAGTGATGATGAAGTTCAGCAGAGATTGAGTAGTATAGTGATGAAGTTCAGCAGTGATTGAGTAGTATAGTGATGATGAAGTTCAGCAGTGATTGAGTAGTACAGTGATGAAGAAGTTCAGCAGAGATTGAGTAGTATAGTGATGAAGTTCAGCAGTGATTGAGTAGTATTGTGTAGAAGTTCAGCAGTGATTGTGTAGTATAGTGATGAAGTTCAGCAGTGATTGAGTAGTATAGTGATGAAGAAGTTCAGCAGTGATTGAGTAGTATAGTGATGTAGAAGTTCAGCAGTGATTTAGTAGTATAGTGATGTAGTAGTTCAGCAGTGATTGAGTAGTATAGTGATGTAGTAGTTCAGCAGTGATTGAGTAGTATAGTGATGAAGAAGTTCAGCAGTGATTGAGTAGTATAGTGATGAAGTTTAGCAGTGATTGAGTAGTATAGTGATGATGAAGTTCAGCAGTGATTGAGTAGTATAGTGATGAAGAAGTTCAGCAGAGCTTGAGTAGTATAGTGATGAAGTTCAGCAGTGATTGAGTAGTATAGTGATGATGAAGTTCAGCAGTGATTGAGTAGTATAGTGATGATGAAGTTCAGCAGTGATTGAGTAGTATAGTGATGAAGTTCAGCAGTGATTGAGTAGTATAGTGATGTAGAAGTTCAGCAGTGATTGAGTAGTATAGTGATGATGAAGTTCAGCAGTGATTGAGTAGTATAGTGATGATGAAGTTCAGCAGTGATTGAGTAGTATAGTGATGAAGTTCAGCAGTGATTGAGTAGTATAGTGATGAAGAAGTTCAGCAGTGATTGAGTAGTATAGTGATGAAGAAGTTCAGCAGTGATTGAGTAGTATAGTGATGATATTCAGCAGTGATTGAGTAATATAGTGAAGAAGTTCAGCAGTTATTGAGTATAATAGTGATGAAAAAGGTCAGTAGTGATTGAGTAGTATAGTGATGAAGAAGTTCAGCAGTGATTGAGTAGTATATTGATGTAGAAGTTCAGCAGTGATTGAGTAGTATAGTGATGTAGAAGTTCAGCAGTGATTGAGTAGTATAGTGATGAAGTTCAGCAGTGATTGAGTAGTATAGTGATGAAGAAGTTCAGCAGTGATTGAGTAGTATAGTGATGAAGAAGTTCAGCAGTGATTGAGTAGTATAGTGATGAAGAAGTTCAGCAGTGATTGAGTAATATAGTGATGTAGAAGTTCAGCAGAGATTGAGTAGTATAGTGATGTAGTTCAGCAGTGATTGAGTAGTATAGTGATGAAGTTCAGCAGTGATTGAGTAGTATAGTGATGATGAAGTTCAGCAGTGATTGAGTAGTATAGTGATGAAGTTCAGCAGTGATTGAGTAGTATAGTGATGAAGAAGTTCAGCAGAGATTGAGTAGTATAGTGATGAAGTTCAGCAGTGATTGAGTAGTATAGTGATGAAGAAGTTCAGCAGTGATTGAGTAGTACAGTGATGAAGAAGTTCAGCAGAGATTGAGTAGTATAGTGATGAAGTTCAGCAGTGATTGAGTAGTATTGTGTAGAAGTTCAGCAGTGATTGTGTAGTATAGTGATGAAGTTCAGCAGTGATTGAGTAGTATAGTGATGAAGAAGTTCAGCAGTGATTGAGTAGTATAGTGATGTAGAAGTTCAGCAGTGATTTAGTAGTATAGTGATGTAGTAGTTCAGCAGTGATTGAGTAGTATAGTGATGTAGTAGTTCAGCAGTGATTGAGTAGTATAGTGATGAAGAAGTTCAGCAGAGATTGAGTAGTATAGTGATGAAGTTTAGCAGTGATTGAGTAGTATAGTGATGATGAAGTTCAGCAGAGATTGAGTAGTATAGTGATGAAGTTTAGCAGTGATTGAGTAGTATAGTGATGATGAAGTTCAGCAGTGATTGAGTAGTATAGTGATGATGAAGTTCAGCAGAGATTGAGTAGTATAGTGATGAAGTTCAGCAGTGATTGAGTAGTATAGTGATGATGAAGTTCAGCAGTGATTGAGTAGTACAGTGATGAAGAAGTTCAGCAGAGATTGAGTAGTATAGTGATGAAGTTCAGCAGTGATTGAGTAGTATTGTGTAGAAGTTCAGCAGTGATTGTGTAGTATAGTGATGAAGTTCAGCAGTGATTGAGTAGTATAGTGATGAAGAAGTTCAGCAGTGATTGAGTAGTATAGTGATGTAGAAGTTCAGCAGTGATTTAGTAGTATAGTGATGTAGTAGTTCAGCAGTGATTGAGTAGTATAGTGATGTAGTAGTTCAGCAGTGATTGAGTAGTATAGTGATGAAGAAGTTCAGCAGTGATTGAGTAGTATAGTGATGAAGTTTAGCAGTGATTGAGTAGTATAGTGATGATGAAGTTCAGCAGTGATTGAGTAGTATAGTGATGAAGAAGTTCAGCAGAGATTGAGTAGTATAGTGATGAAGTTCAGCAGTGATTGAGTAGTATAGTGATGATGAAGTTCAGCAGTGATTGAGTAGTATAGTGATGAAGTTCAGCAGTGATTGAGTAGTATAGTGATGAAGAAGTTCAGCAGAGATTGAGTAGTATAGTGATGAAGTTCAGCAGTGATTGAGTAGTATAGTGATGTAGAAGTTCAGCAGTGATTTAGTAGTATAGTGATGTAGTAGTTCAGCAGTGATTGAGTAGTATAGTGATGTAGTAGTTCAGCAGTGATTGAGTAGTATAGTGATGAAGAAGTTCAGCAGTGATTGAGTAGTATAGTGATGAAGTTTAGCAGTGATTGAGTAGTATAGTGATGATGAAGTTCAGCAGTGATTGAGTAATATAGTGATGTAGAAGTTCAGCAGAGATTGAGTAGTATAGTGATGTAGTTCAGCAGTGATTGAGTAGTATAGTGATGAAGTTCAGCAGTGATTGAGTAGTATAGTGATGATGAAGTTCAGCAGTGATTGAGTAGTATAGTGATGAAGTTCAGCAGTGATTGAGTAGTATAGTGATGAAGAAGTTCAGCAGAGATTGAGTAGTATAGTGATGAAGTTCAGCAGTGATTGAGTAGTATAGTGATGAAGAAGTTCAGCAGTGATTGAGTAGTACAGTGATGAAGAAGTTCAGCAGAGATTGAGTAGTATAGTGATGAAGTTCAGCAGTGATTGAGTAGTATTGTGTAGAAGTTCAGCAGTGATTGTGTAGTATAGTGATGAAGTTCAGCAGTGATTGAGTAGTATAGTGATGAAGAAGTTCAGCAGTGATTGAGTAGTATAGTGATGTAGAAGTTCAGCAGTGATTTAGTAGTATAGTGATGTAGTAGTTCAGCAGTGATTGAGTAGTATAGTGATGTAGTAGTTCAGCAGTGATTGAGTAGTATAGTGATGAAGAAGTTCAGCAGAGATTGAGTAGTATAGTGATGAAGTTTAGCAGTGATTGAGTAGTATAGTGATGATGAAGTTCAGCAGAGATTGAGTAGTATAGTGATGAAGTTTAGCAGTGATTGAGTAGTATAGTGATGATGAAGTTCAGCAGTGATTGAGTAGTATAGTGATGATGAAGTTCAGCAGAGATTGAGTAGTATAGTGATGAAGTTCAGCAGTGATTGAGTAGTATAGTGATGATGAAGTTCAGCAGTGATTGAGTAGTACAGTGATGAAGAAGTTCAGCAGAGATTGAGTAGTATAGTGATGAAGTTCAGCAGTGATTGAGTAGTATTGTGTAGAAGTTCAGCAGTGATTGTGTAGTATAGTGATGAAGTTCAGCAGTGATTGAGTAGTATAGTGATGAAGTTCAGCAGTGATTGAGTAGTATAGTGATGTAGAAGTTCAGCAGTGATTTAGTAGTATAGTGATGTAGTAGTTCAGCAGTGATTGAGTAGTATAGTGATGTAGTAGTTCAGCAGTGATTGAGTAGTATAGTGATGAAGAAGTTCAGCAGTGATTGAGTAGTATAGTGATGAAGTTTAGCAGTGATTGAGTAGTATAGTGATGATGAAGTTCAGTAGTGATTGAGTAGTATAGTGATGAAGAAGTTCAGCAGAGATTGAGTAGTATAGTGATGAAGTTCAGCAGTGATTGAGTAGTATAGTGATGATGAAGTTCAGCAGTGATTGAGTAGTATAGTGATGAAGTTCAGCAGTGATTGAGTAGTATAGTGATGAAGAAGTTCAGCAGAGATTGAGTAGTATAGTGATGAAGTTCAGCAGTGATTGAGTAGTATAGTGATGTAGAAGTTCAGCAGTGATTTAGTAGTATAGTGATGTAGTAGTTCAGCAGTGATTGAGTAGTATAGTGATGTAGTAGTTCAGCAGTGATTGAGTAGTATAGTGATGAAGAAGTTCAGCAGTGATTGAGTAGTATAGTGATGAAGTTTAGCAGTGATTGAGTAGTATAGTGATGATGAAGTTCAGCAGTGATTGAGTAGTATAGTGATGAAGAAGTTCAGCAGAGATTGAGTAGTATAGTGATGAAGTTCAGCAGTGATTGAGTAGTATAGTGATGAAGAAGTTCAGCAGAGATTGAGTAGTATAGTGATGAAGTTCAGCAGTGATTGAGTAGTATAGTGATGAAGAAGTTCAGCAGTGATTGAGTAGTACAGTGATGAAGTTCAGCAGAGATTGAGTAGTATAGTGATGAAGTTCAGCAGTGATTGAGTAGTACAGTGATGAAGAAGTTCAGCAGAGATTGAGTAGTATAGTGATGAAGTTCAGCAGTGATTGAGTAGTATAGTGATGAAGTTCAGCAGTGATTGAGTAGTATAGTGATGAAGAAGTTCAGCAGTGATTGAGTAGTATAGTGATGTAGTAGTTCAGCAGTGATTGAGTAGTATAGTGATGAAGAAGTTCAGCAGAGATTGAGTAGTATAGTGATGAAGTTCAGCAGTGATTGAGTAGTATAGTGATGATGAAGTTCAGCAGTGATTGAGTAGTATAGTGATGAAGTTCAGCAGTGATTGAGTAGTATAGTGATGAAGAAGTTCAGCAGAGATTGAGTAGTATAGTGATGAAGTTCAGCAGTGATTGAGTAGTATAGTGATGTAGAAGTTCAGCAGTGATTTAGTAGTATAGTGATGTAGTAGTTCAGCAGTGATTGAGTAGTATAGTGATGTAGTAGTTCAACAGTGATTGAGTAGTATAGTGATGAAGAAGTTCAGCAGTGATTGAGTAGTATAGTGATGAAGTTTAGCAGTGATTGAGTAGTATAGTGATGATGAAGTTCAGCAGTGATTGAGTAGTATAGTGATGAAGAAGTTCAGCAGAGATTGAGTAGTATAGTGATGAAGTTCAGCAGTGATTGAGTAGTATAGTGATGAAGAAGTTCAGCAGAGATTGAGTAGTATAGTGATGAAGTTCAGCAGTGATTGAGTAGTACAGTGATGAAGTTCAGCAGAGATTGAGTAGTATAGTGATGAAGTTCAGCAGTGATTGAGTAGTACAGTGATGAAGAAGTTCAGCAGAGATTGAGTAGTATAGTGATGAAGTTCAGCAGTGATTGAGTAGTATTGTGTAGAAGTTCAGCAGTGATTGTGTAGTATAGTGATGAAGTTCAGCAGTGATTGAGTAGTATAGTGATGAAGAAGTTCAGCAGTGATTGAGTAGTATAGTGATGTAGTAGTTCAGCAGTGATTGAGTAGTATAGTGATGTAGTAGTTCAGCAGTGATTGAGTAGTATAGTGATGAAGAAGTTCAGCAGTGATTGAGTAGTATAGTGATGAAGTTTAGCAGTGATTGAGTAGTATAGTGATGATGAAGTTCAGCAGTGATTGAGTAGTATAGTGATGAAGAAGTTCAGCAGTGATTGAGTAGTATAGTGATGATGAAGTTCAGCAGAGATTGAGTAGTATAGTGATGAAGTTCAGCAGTGAGATCCTTTCACTGCATGTTGAGAGTAAAAGTTTGGTTTGGCTCGTTCTGTGTAATGTGTCCAAAGACGAGATCCACACAATCCATTTGTCATTGAATTATGTCTCTTTTAATATCCTTTCTGTCCTTTACTGTCAGTTGTTGATCAAAAACAAATATACATTCATTCTAATAACACATAGCACGAGCGCAGTAAAGAAGTCATTCTAGTCTCATTAATTTGCGCTCATTTGCAGATGCTATTTACAGAACAGCCAGTTGTCTTAAAGAGACAGTACCAGTTTTTAGCACCTTTTCAACAAATCAATGTAAATACTTATGCATTGTACAAATTATGCATGTAAATAATACACATGTAGCAAAATGTAATGTATGCAATATAGTGTCATATTTATTGATGGTATGCATGGATTAAAAAAAAAGTTAAAATGTGACAAATGATGAAAAACTAATCACATATAATTAGTAAAATTTAAGGGATAGTTCAACCAAAAGTGAAAATTCTCTCATGATTTACTTTCTTCCGCAGAACACAAATGAAGATTTTTAGAAGAATATTTCAGCTCTGTAGGTCCTTACAAGTGAATGGTGACCAGAACTTTGAAGCTCCAAAAAGCACATAAAGGCAGCACAAAAGTAATCCAGACAACTCCAGTGGTTTAATCCATGTCTTCAGAAGTGATATGATAGGTGTGGGTGAGAAACAGATCTCTGGGGGTCTTCCCGTTGGGAAGAACACCACTTAGCGAACAGACACCACTTAAAGGAATACAGGGGTGAATGAACAGTAGAAATTCAGCTCAATGAGCATGACCGTTCGGCTCCGAAGAGAAAATCTGAATGAGTGGTTGCATACTAGCTCCTTTTATACCCGTATGTCCGGGGGAGTGGCATGCAAATACCTCTTGCCAATTTTCATGGCCTTTTATCAAAGACCAGAGGTGTCTCGGGCTCCCAAGTGTGACCCCTAGTGTCACTACATCGACACAATATCGTGTGAGTGACAGATAGGGAACTATGATTGTGATCTCTGGGATTTTCCAATAAACTTTACAATATTTGGTTGGTGGGGGTTGTAAATTTCTGCGCACTCCGAAGGCGTCGTAGGACTATTGAATCCCATCTCACATTATCCAACAACTTATTGCGCATCACGTTTTTTTTCCATATTGTGCAGCCATACTGTACTTCAAGAGATAAATCAATCATCTTCTTGCATCTATCTTCTGCATCGTGAATTTCAATTATTTTTTCGCTTAATGCTGATGGTGGGAGTGTCTCTTTTAGAGTTAATTCAACCACAGTACTGACTCACCAGAAGTGAGATCTTTCAGATAGATGTTTATTTGTACTACAATCAGTTGAGGTCCATAGACTGAGTGATTCTGTTTCACAATTTTTCTAATTTTTAATAGACTCTATATTTTGAGTAGAAGTATTCCAATAAATGCTCTCAAATGTTTTGGAATTAGATGCTGTCCAGCTCGCTTTTGACCCACTGACAGCCAATGAAAACCTCTACCTGACCAATGATGACACTAAAGCCACACGTAAGAAGGAGAAACAACAACATCCGGGTCATGATGAGAGATTTGACAAGTGTAACCAGATCCTGTGTAGTCAGCCTTTCATAGGACGCTGCTTCTTTACGGTTGATGTGATTGGTACAGATGTGTATGTGGGCGTGGCGTGCAAGGGTATGGAGAGGAAGGGGCAGAGTGACCGGGTACTCCTGGGACACAATGAGATATCATGGAGTTTATGTTGCTCAAAAAATAAATGTGTGGCTCATCATAACAGAAATACTGTATCACTTCCTGTTGAGTCCATTGGAAAACTCGGTGTATTCCTCGACCTGGAGGCTGGTGCTCTGTCCTTCTATAGGTTGAGCCCAGAGAAGATAATCTTGTACACGTTTGATGCAAATTTTCCTGAGAATCAAGACCTCTATGCTGCATTCAGGATTCAGGAGCCAGATAGCTCTGTTGATTTAAACGGTTAGGGCATTATGCATTTTGAAGTCCTCCATTGTACATTTTTCTGAGTAGGACAAAATAGACAGTTTCTAAAAATTGGACTGATTCTTTAATCATTTAATGTTGCAATCAATACGCTCTCAATTGACCCTTGACCCTATTGTGAGGGCAAAATCCTATTTGTTCTTTGCCGGTACAGTGCAGTACTATCTGATGTTTATAACTTTCATTTGTCTAAACAAACAAACAATCTCAGTTAAGATGTGCACCGTACATGAATCAGTGGTAAAACTGGACTGAAATGAAAGTGACCAAAGTTCTTCTGTGAAACCAGCTCTTTGGGTTGCTCAAATATCTTGTGGCGTAAAGTTTTCTTCAGTGGACACATTTTAAATAATGATGGAAATTCACATGTTGTTCATATTTTATACTATTTTCAATGTATGTATTGCATTGCCTTAGACATTTAGTCTTATACTGTTCAACATTCAGTGGGTTTTGTAACAAGGGGTCATTAATTCTCTGTGAAGGATCATTATTGTGGAATTATTTAATCTTAAATCTGTACAAACAAAATAAATAACAATGAGTGACTGTTTTCAGTGTCCAATCTTTGGTGGGTATTCACTGAACAATATAATACTGACTCACTTTGAGAGTCAACATGCACAATTACAGCATGTGGGTGTTTAAGGATTTTACTGTAATGGTGTTAATAACTTTTTTTAACATTGGCGAGTCATACTGTACATTACACAACTACACTTAAACTGCAAAACAACTACAAACTCATTTTTACCCAACCTCTAATTCAGAAATATTTAAAATAAGACTCTTATTTGAATGGTTTATGTTTTCTGTTTAAATTTCAGTAGATCATACTGTGGGCAAACTCACGGTCATAATTGTATAATCATAGGGATGCTAATGCATTCTTCATATACAGTGTATCATTCTGTATTGACTGCAGATTCACTGAGAGGGATGAAGATGGTGGTGTGTGCGGTCATCCTTAAACTCTTGTGTTAATCAGAAAGCCCATCTTATTCCACATTACATTGTAGAGTTAAAAAATAGTTTTTACTCAGATCTGAGAGTACTGTTTGGTAGAAGGGTATAACGGGGCTAAAGGCACACTTTAAGGAAAATTAGCTTTTTCTGGTCAGAATGTGTATCAAGATTCAAGAAATACATTTATTTGTATTAAATATTGAAGGAGCAATATCATTTACATGAAAAGAAGTAATAACTGAAGGTTGTTTAGAATAAAATGCATTTTTTTAAAGGTGGCGAGGGAGCCCACACCTGGGGTAAAAGGCTTTCTCACTTGGGGTAAAAGGCCCCCAGAGGGGTTATATTGATATAGTGTTGATAGCAGGGCAATAGTTATAGGGCACATTTTGTCAACTTATGCAAATGCTTTTGAGACAGCAAGATGCTTTTAGTAACAATTTAAGATACTCTTATTCATTCAAAATAACCACTTCAGAAAAGGGGGCATCATTTCAATCACATTTGACTTTTCATTTAAAGTATTCTATAAACAAATGAATCTCCATTGTGATTAAATCAGTCAATGTGAGCACACTTTGAACATTCTTCATAACAAATCTATTCGCCCCACTGAAGAAAAAAAAAAAAAATTTTTTTTTTTTGTGGATAATTTCAGGATATTCATTAGCTACATAAATTTGCAATATTTAAAAAAATTATTACATATTAGGTCAAATTGCCTCAAAATCAACCTCTAGACATTACATGCAACGATCTCATGGATCAGGAAAATATTCCAGTGTATAGTGACAAACAGGTGTTTAGGAATGTACTGTGAAAGTTTTTGATGCTATTTAGTATTTTGGGAGAAAATAAAATCAAAAGAGCCTTTTACCTCAAGGAGCCTTTAGCCCCGTTGTACCCTACGGTTTTTTATTATTATTATTATTATTATTATTAGAAATTGTTTAGCATATAGATTTTTATACAACTTGTATTTGAAAAAAAAATTAAAGACATTCACAAAGGTGGCAGGTCTTGAAACAGAAAACTATCTTACCTGTCATTGAGCAAATGTAAAATATATTGAGTACTTTGTATAGCAGGAACATTGAGGGCATTTCAATGCATTTATCCTTCGAGTTAAAACCATTTATCATTTTATTCTGTTAAACCCCTTTGCTTGAGTTTGAGTCTCAATATAGCAGCAAATGTCCAAACAAAGACACACCTTTAACTGAACTATTGTCCCAAGAAGACAGAAACTGGATAAATACACTCAACAGGGAAATAATGAATCCATATTAAACATATAATTCAGTGTATTCTATTTGTCAAAGTTTTATTGTAATTTCTATATTTTTCTTCAAAGTGAAGCAACAGTTTCATTCAGGAAACATGCAAAAGTGTAATGGAATTAGTGACTTGTGTCAGTGTAAGTAAATGAATTTAATGTACAAAAGATTCACACCTGGCCAAAGGTGTCTGATGATGTCTGTCCACTCAGTGAACCAACTATGACCTGAGCTCAACGCTATAGAACTGAAAACCTATTGATTACATGAATAAAAATCTACCACACCTGAACTCTGACCCTGTTCATGACTATATCAGACATGCATGAAAGGGTCAGAAGGTCAGAGCGTGTGCTTATGGAGAACTTAAGTCCATCAAAAATCATCTAATATCAGGAACCCTGTACATAAAGGTTTGCCTGTTACATGCATGAAAAGAGGGAAAGCTACACAATTCGACTGAGAGGTTGGAAAGTGGCATTACAACTAGAGAATGACTTTTGTCAGTATATTGACTCAAGGTAACTATGAATCTTTAACTCCTTTGATATCTAGGATTATTGAAATTTAAGTTGAATTACTATTCAAATCCTTCAATCACAGATATCGTGCGCACAGTTTGTGGTGTTCAGCTGTCCTCGTGGAGAGGGTATAAATGTGTTCTCAGAGTTCCAGGACAAACCAACGAACAGGTGAGTCACTTCGGTTCTTCTAATCAGTTACAGCAGCACTGATGAAGATGTTTATGAAACGATTTGTTGGGATCATGAACTTTAAATGTGATTTTTGTTGTTTGATGTCATGTATTTGTCTGGATCATGATTGTTTCAGAGAGTCAGATTGTTATTTAAACGTTTCTGTTCATTTTTGCAGATTGGATGACAGAAGATCTAGTTACCAACTAATTTAAGATGAAGAACAATCTGCTGAATTTGGAGCTGTTTGTGATAACAGCAATCATTACAGATGTCTCAGGTAAAGAAAGAAATTCATGATTTGAATTCTCATTTGATGTTGAGTTAGGGATGCATTTAGGTTAAAGTAGTCATTTTTTGAGACTTACTTAAGTTGTAGCTTTACGGGAATAAAGTCGTAATATTATGAGAATAAAGTCATATGGAAAGAAACACCGATGTACTGTGGTAGAGAACAGTAAAGCGAGCAGATGTTGATGAAACCATACTTCTGGAGTCAAGTTCCCATTTCAGAATGAACAAGGCAATTTCCTGAATTTCTGTCTGGTATCACGGTTAAGATTCAGACTTTTTCCAGTAGATTTATTGACATCACAAATGTCATATCCTTTATCGCGGCCTGCCATATTCTTACTCCAGAATAAATGTAATTTCCTACACTAGACCAAGGATTTCTTTGTTGGTAAATCTTATTCTAAAGTATATACTAAAGTCCACATCCATTTCTTGCAATAATGAAGCTGCAGCCTTTGCGGTCCAATCCTATTGTGATAATCATTGTCTCACGCAATATTATACGTTTAATCTCTCAACTTTAATCACATAAAACTACAACTTTATTCTTGTAATGTTGACTGTATTCTCAAAATATTACTACTTTAATCTCATAATGTTATGTATTTATTCTGGAAATATTAGTTTTCTAAAATGTTGTAACAAACTGTAGTCAAAAAACGATTTTCTTTGTTGGACTAATTGAGTAATTCATCTGGTATAATCTATCATTACTATAACATGTATGGCCAATTTTAATATATAGTAATCTCATTATTATTATATACAGTGGAGTCCATTTCATTTAAAATGAATAAATATTTTAAGAACCCCGTTGTACAGACAGATTTCCTTCCTTGTAGACTAAGACATTCACAAATTCAGGTTATTTTTTTTTATTTATTTAATTTTTTCATTTAAACTTTTCACTCAAATTTGACTTTTGGACCCACTTTTATATTTTTCTTTCTGTTATTATAAAACCTTTATTTTACTAGGTGTTTAAGATTACATTTCAGATTTAAACCAGGTTGTGATTCAAATCTCTCTTTGAACAGCTTGGCCAAAGTGACGGCACATAACATAAAACAGGGACAAAAATATTGAGGCTAGCTATACATTAAAACTCTGTTTTCTGTTTAAAAAACCTTTATGTCCTTTCTGTCTGTCAGATGTGGATGTGACTCACTGTTATGTGTGTCATGAGCGCTTGTCCTGCGTCCCAGTGCTCAGACCTGGTCAGATGGCTTCCACCGCAACGTCCTTTAACTGCTCCTGCTCAAAGGGTTTCACTGGTAACAGGTAAACCTGCTTCAACATCACCGCCTGCAGCGGGGCGGGGTCACCCTGCTGTAGCCATGGATACTGCTGGTCAGTCGAGCTGGGCTGTGTTGACATCGACGAATGCTCTGCCACTCAGAGTCTGTGTGTGGCTCCACTTATGTGTGAAAATATGCCCGGGTCATTCGCGTGTCTGTTACCCCCAGTCAATGCCAACCCCACCTCTAACCTATGGTTGGTGCAGTTCAGCTGTGGGAGCACCGTGTGCAACCTCAGCCAGGACCTGAGGTCACGTTAACCAAATAGTTTCCGTCATTGACCGATTTTGTCATTTTGACGGATTACACAGAGGGTGATCTACTGTAACTTGTAACTGTAATTCCCGCCCCTGTCCATCAAGCGGTCAGACCGTACCTGTCGTGAGTACCTGCCAAACATTCACATGACTTTAAGTCTATTAAACTGTGTCTACACTGCAAGTGAGCAAAACAACAAAACTACAATGCTCCTGATATAATCATAGAAGCTAATAATAAGCAATGCTATCATGCGCCACACACCTGTATGAAACACATGCTCTGATTGGCTGTGGTTTTGTCACTTTGTGTTGTGTTTTCCTTTTCAGCAAAAAATGACACTGTAAATGTTTCATCACACCTGGTTACAACTAATCATGACTCAAACTCTCTGTTGTTTGTGTCAAAATGCAGGAAATGGGTGCGGTTGCTTTAGGAAGGGGCACCAGCACATCCATGTCCCTGTACCGCAACAGCAGTTTCCTGGAGTCGTACCCGACGGGCGTAGTCATTCTGCCCGTGGGGTTTCCTACACTAAAAAATAATTTTCTTAATCAGTATTTTTGTCTTTTTTTTTTCAAAAACATATATAAATATCCTTGAAACAAAATGTATTTCCTTGATAAGAAAAAGGATATTAAATATTAAAGGAATATTCTGGGTTCAATACAAGTTAATCTCAATCAGCAGCATTTGTGTCATAATGTTGATCACCACATAAATTAATTTCGACTCGTTCCTCCTTTTCTTTAATAAAAGCACAAATGTGTGTTCCAGTGAGACACTTACAATGGAAGTCAATGGGGTCAATAATCTGTAAACATTAAAATACTCACTGTTTCAAAAGTACAGACACAAGACATAAACAATATGTGTGTTAACATGATTTTACTGTGATATAATCACTTACTAACTGCATCTGTGGAAAGATATAGACAATATTACAACTTCATTACCATGATGATGTAATGTCAACAAACACTAAATGTCAGGGTCCTGCAGCTTTTGTCTTGTTTTCTTTCTGTGTGGCAGGATTCTGACACTTTAGTCTTTTTTTGTTGTTTTTTGTTTTCTCTTATGTTTGCCTGCACATGGCTTTGTGTTTGTCTCCGCCTCCTTGTTCCCTGTCTCCACCTCCTCCTTTAGTCCTTGTTCTGTTCTTGTTATGTCTGTTGCTTTCACCTGTTTCCCCTCGTTACCCTCCTCATTTCCTCCCCTTTATATTCTCCTTGTGTTGGTCTAATCTTCTTCGGTTCATTGTTTCTTCTGTGTCATGTCGGTTAACTTGGCACTGTTTTCTGGTCATTCCCCCAGATTTGGTTCCAGTGCTTTCTGTTTGATTTGTTTATTCAGTTGTTTTTGTTAGTGTTTTCTCTCTCTTGGGTTTTTGTTTTCCCAGCCAGGTTGGCTTTAGTCTTTGTTTCTGTTGTTTTTGTACCCAGCTTTTGTGTTTTTGTTAATAAAAGTCATTTTGATCTATTTCTGGTGTGCGACCGGGATCATCTGTCCATGAACGTGACACTAAGACCCTTAAATGACTGAAAATGATGATTTAAACAACTTTACAGCTGAAATAATACACAAGTTTAACAGTAGAATTAATGTAAGTGCTTTTATAAAATTATAAGCTTCACATTTCTGCCTTTAAACCCTCTAAAAATTGACGCCATTGATTAACCCAACTATAAAAAAATTTTTTTTAAAAAAGCACAGATAGACCCCACAACGCCTCCTGCGTGAACTGCCCCTGAACGACTAACTTGGAACACTACATAGGCCCTCAACTCACAATTGATGTCACTTGAATTTGACGTAAACGTTACTATGCGATAACATAATGTAGTATAATAATAAAGCATATAATCACACAGCACAGTAGTCCATATTCAATTAGATGGGACTATTTTGTATTAATTTCACTATTTAATGAGATATTAACATATATACAATCAGCATTTCTATTTCTTGTTTACGGAGCTTGTCACAATACATTCTGTCATTTCCGGCTCTGCAAAGAATACATTATGATGCTGTCATAGAATTTAATTCAAACAAGGTATCTTAGAAGGCAGCATTATGTTGCTGACTGCCGTTTGGAACAGACGTCAGGAGCACGTCTGTCAATGTTGTCTAGATTGGCAGCTCATTAGGTTTTGGAACAGAAGTTGTATCTTCTTTTTGCTGAGTTTCAGATGTGAATGTTCATTTGTGACTTGTGTCTTCCATCAGGTGTCTGAGCGACAGTCACGTGGTGCCGATGGTGGAGAACGGCGTGTCTTTATGGGCGTGGTTCACAGGTCTGCTCTTCCTGTACCCGCACAGCTACGATGACATGTTCCTCCACTGCGGCCTCAGCCTGTGTGATCACATGTCTGAATCCTGCTCAACAGTTATGGAGTTTTATTTGTGCCACAATTCTGCGCGCACAAAATTATTTTTTGAGCGCATAAAAAATGTTCTGCGTGTGCAAGATGATATTTTGAGCACGTAAAAAGGTATTTTGCATGCAGAGTGGATAGGAGAAGCAAAATGTAAGAATTCTGAGCAAATTCAAATAAACTTTATTCATGCACAAAATTGATTTTTGTTTGCTCAAAATGAATTTTTCTTTGCAAGAAGATACATTGCTTTACAAAGCTGAGTTCAAGCGCGTGCAAAATAAATTTTGGTGCTTAAAATATCATCTTGCGCATGACGGAACATTTTTTTGCACTCAAAATATCATCTTGCGCATGCAAAATAACTTTTTGTGCACTCAAAATTTCATCTTTCGCGTGCAGAATTTTTTTTTGTGCGCTCAGAATTTCATCTTGTGTGTGCAGATGTTACGATTCTCTGTTGTTTGCCCTGTGTTTAGCCTCTGTCATCTTTTTCCCCCTGGACTACATTTCCCATGATTCCCTGCCCTGATCGCTACCAGCTGTTCCCTATTGTTTTCACCTGTGTTTCATTTACCTAATTATCCCTTGTGTATATATTGCCCTGATGTCTGTTCCCATTTGTTGGTTGTTAATTTTTTTTATCCAGTTCATGCTCTGGTTCTAGTCCTGTTTGTTTACCTTTTGTTTCGCTTCTTGGTTTCCTGTCTTGCCTTGTTTCAGTGTTATCTTGCTTTGTATTTTGTTTTATTATTATTAAACTAAGCTGCGTTTAGATCCTGCTCTTGTGACCTCCCTCATTGTAACAGAAGTCATTTTTTTGTGCGCTCAAAATTTCATCTTACATGTGCAGAATTTTTTGTGCGCTCAAAATATCTTGCGTGTGCAGAAGATATTTTGTGTGCTCAAAATATCATCTTGTGCATGCAAAATAATTTTTGTACACTCAAAATGTCATCTTGCGTGTGCAGAAAATGTTTTGTGCGCAGAATTGTGGCACATATAACTCCATACACTCGCTCCCTTAAAGTCAACATCATATCAACACTCACCGTATTTACTTACTTTCATCAGTGAACGTGATTCCAAAAAAACATTTTTGTCTTCGTAATCTTTCATAAAATGGTAGTAATGTGCTCTGCTTCTGAAACGACTGACATCATCAATCTTCCATATAGACACACTTCACACCATCCACGTCCTGCAGTTCTGACTCCAGAAATGTGTTTTGCTGCTTGTTCAGTTTATTTAATTAAAAAGAGCTAATGCAGCACAATTCTTTAAACATTATCAGGGTTCCCACGCATCCTGGAAGACCTGTAATTTTGTAATGCAGTTTTCCAGTCATGGAAAATATTTCAGTAGAATAAAATGATTTGACTGTGTTGCTAGCAAGGTACGTGTACAAAAATATGGTAACGATCGGGACTCAGAACAGGAGTCAAATACACAAATTCGTATCGTTTCTGTCTTTATCGGCAGCTGTGCATTGTGAAACAGCATTAACGGTTAAGGGCGCTTACACCCTCATGATTGATTACAGCAGCAGCCAATTGTGTGTTTGGCAATCGTGGTCCAACCGAGGCAGATCGCTTGATTGGTTACATCAGCAGCCAGTCGTGTGCTTGCCAATCGTGGTCCAACCGAGGCAGATCGCTTGATTGGTTACATCAGCAGCCAGTCGTGTGCTTGCCAATCGTGGTCCAACCGAGGCAGATCGCTTGATTGGTTACATCAGCAGCCAGTCGTGTGCTTGCCAATCGTGGTCCAACCGAGGCAGATCGCTTGATTGGTTACATCAGCAGCCAGTCGTGTGCTTGCCAATCGTGGTCCAACCGAGGCAGATCGCTTGATTGGTTACATCAGCAGCCAGTCGTGTGCTTGCCAATCGTGGTCCAACCGAGGCAGATCGCTTGATTGGTTACATCAGCAGCCAGTCGTGTGCTTGCCAATCGTGGTCCAACCGAGGTAGATTGCTTGATTGGTTACAGCAGCAGCCAATTGTGTGCTTGCCAATCGCGGTCCAGTCGAGGTAGATTGCTTGATTGGTTACAGCTATGGCCAATTGTGTGCTTGTCTACAGCAGCACGTGCACAGTGAGAAGCAGCACTCATGAAACTTCTCATTCATAAACAAACTGAATGACCTGGTACATGTACCGACAGACTGAAAGAGAGGGGCATGTTGTTCATTTTCGATAAGGTAATAAAACAAAAAAATGCTAAGACCTCAACATAAACGAGTCCTTTTGTTATTTTCTGCAAACAAAGCAACTGTCATTTTTTTTTCTCTTCCATATTTTTTTTTTTAATGTTTATTGTGCACCTCCCGCTTTCTTGCGTGGCAAGCTCATAAATTTGCTCCTCCGTGATGCTTACTGCAACGCTTGTCATGTGGAGGGCAATGCGCCGCTTGACACTGGCATTGAAAGAAGCATTGACGCCTCGACTCAACTCATGTGAAATGCACTTTACAATGATGAAAGGACATTATTGAAACTCAAAATTATTATTATTATTAGGCTATTATTGTTGTCTTTTCTGATAAAAGTCAGTGTGACAAGGTTCGTTTGTCGGGCAGATAAAAGAGGAAGTGGGAGCCGGTTTCCACAATCCACGTGAGTTAGCTTTTAATTATCAACAAACAGCAAACGCTTTTCAGCATACACACAAATAAAGTTCCGCTTTTCAGCAGTCATTTAAACAGTCTTTCGTGTGCCCCTCTTGCTCTCTCTGTTTTATCTCCCCATTTCTCACTGCAAACACAGAATCAGTAATTACCAGCAATTCATCTCAGATGAACCTCCTTACCGCTTCCTCTCTCCCCATATCGGCGTTCGACCACGCCCTCGCCTCCACATACCCCCACCGCCCGACTCAGGCCGGGGGAACTGTCCGGTCTGCCCCCCCCCCCCTTTGTGGAGAGGAAGTCCACGGCAGCCATCTGTGCCTCCTGTCTGTGGACCACCTCGAACTTAAACGGCTGGAGTGCCAGATACCAACAGGTGATCTGGGCCTTGGCATCCTTTCTTTTGGAATCGCCACTCTACATGCTGAAATGTTGTGCAACGGCACTGCTTCTGGATATCGCGTTGCGTATTCCACCAAAAATAGCACAAAGCGGTGCCCACGTGCTGATCGTTCTAATGGCCCGACGAGGTCAATGCCAACTCTGTCAAAGGGAACCTCGATCAACGGAAGGGGGCGCAATGGCACTTTTGGAGTGGCTGGCGGATTCACCAGCTGACATTCACGGCATGTTGCACATCCTCGCAAATGTCCGGCCAATAGAAACGGGCCATGAGATGACTTAGTGTTTTCCCCTGTCCCAAGTGACCTGCCATCAGACTGTGATGAGCCGCCTGGAACAACATTTCCCAATGGCTCTTTGGTACTAACAACTAAGTTGTATCTTCTTTTGTGTGAGTGTCCTGCATCACTCGATACAACCAATAATTGAAAAATACAGATTTGTATATGATTTAATAGAATAAATAAACAATCTGCAAGTGATGCATACTTCAAAATGAATGTGAAGAGCCGGCCGCTCATGCACTGAAAACTCCTCATCATGATCATCACACGCACTCTTGTGTGTGTGAGATGACAGACAGAGATCACTCTGAAGTGCACACCACATGCAGACGATGTATTTATTTAATTAATTCACAGCTTTACGGGGATTAGTAATCACACTGGGTCCTGGAGCAAACTGCTAATCTGGAGGTGAGAAACTACCATCAAAAACAAACAGAAATGCCAAAATAAAAGGAAGATTTAAATGGACGCATGTGATTTTGCTTAAATATTACACTTGCTGGGTGCATAAAATGTCCTGGAAAATTGTGCCTTGAAAAGAGTAGGAACCCTGATTATACCACAACTTAATTTTATTGAGTGCAGTCAGTTTAGATTTATAAAATGGAAGTTTAATAAATTAATTTGTGTTTGAATGATTTCATTGGAAATGCTCAAATCCAGTTCCAAATCCGTTGTAAATAAATTCAAACGTTACATTTTGAATTTAACATGTAGTTTATTTCATTCCATATCATATGTGATGTGGAAGCTTTCCAAATCAAGAAGTTTTATTGTTTCTTTCACACTTTCATTTTCTGTCTGTCTTTATAGAAATGTTTGACCCGAAGCATTCGTTCAATCTACGAGCACAAACCTGTCACTGTCAGACTGATCACTTGTAAGACACCTGACTTTATTGAGTTATGACTGGAGACAAATCAAGACTTCAAATGTGATCTGAAATCTTAAAGTGTTTGTGTCATTTGTGTTTCAGGGATGAAAGATGGACAGGAAAATATTCCGGAGCAGATTTCACCGGTCAGACGGTATTTTCACTCCAAATCATTCTGTTTTGAGACACAAATTCATTATTGATTACACTCAATATGTAATAAACTTCACTGTTCTCACTGTTTTTTAGGATCACAATCATTTGCTGCAGCTCGACACATTTCCATCTTTAATACTCAATAACATTTTGGGCTTTTCACAATCAATTGGGAAACACTTTCATAATTCTACAGCAATTTATTTATGATAATGAATGATTTGTGATTATAATGTGTAGATACTGTAGATAAATTGTTTTTTATTTGATTACTTGATTGTGTTTTCTTACAGTATATTTATTTTCTGTATTCTGCTCAGTAAAATGTGAACTGCTTTATGTACATTAAACTTTATTTGTCCCAGCAACATTTGTGCTCAGCACATTATTTGAGGCTTGTGAAAGCAGAGAGTGATGAATCTTTCATTTGGTTTTGCTCATGTCTTCACACTCGCTGTGGGTGGCATTTACAGTCGTATGTTACTAAAACACACCGCTTCAAAGAGTGCTCACTAAAACCTGGTTTATTTAGTGGTGAAGCAACACTGTAAAACACTCCACACATTTAAAACACGAGTGTTAAATCATGAATCTTTGAATCGCTTTAGCAGTAAGTGTGACCCGCAGATCTGTTCATAACCAGCAGAGAGTGACACAACAACCAGCAGAACCACTGATAAACTTCTGCTAAAAATGTAAGAAATTAAATGGAACAATCATTCCAGATTTTAAACAAAGTATTTTTGGCCAAAACTGCTAAAAAGTAGGCAGCGTGTTTAACTGGCATGATCACAGTGTCTGTGGCTTCATTAATAGACTATTTCACTTTTAAGACTGGTGTTATAAATGAGTGAGTCAGTTTAATGTGTTTAATACTGTGATGTCAGACTCCAATGTAATTCCTAAATCCAGTCTGGTTTATTTGAACATCATGTGAAGAGCCTGATCAGCACACACACTGAAAACCCTAATAAGTTGACTCTTCTCAGTTGATTGAGTTAACTTGTTCCCTCAAATGAATTTGGGTTCAATGATTTTTATTAGAATATTTCAGCTCTGTAGGTCCACACAATGCAAGTGAATGGTGACCAGAACTTTGAAGCTCCATAAAGCACATAAAGGCAGCATAAAAGTAATCCAGACAACTCCAGTGGTTTAATCCATGTCTTCAGAAATGAAATGATAGGTGTGGGTGAGAAACAGAACAAGACTTAAGTCCTTTTTTTACTGTAAATCTCCACTTTCACGTTCACATTCTTCTTGTGTTTTTGCTGATCCACATTCTTTGTGCATATCGCTCCCTACTGTGCAGTGATAAGAATTTATAGTAAAAAAAAGGACTTAAATATTGATCTGTTTCTCACCCACACCTTTTATGCTGCCTTTATGTGCTTTTTGGAGCTTCAAAGTTCTGGTCACCATTCACTTGCATTGTATGGACCTACAGAGCTGAAATATTCTTCTAAAAATCTTCATTTGTGTTCAGCAGAAGAAAGAAAGTCACACACATCTGGGATGACATGAGGATATGATGAGAGAATTTACATTTTTTAGGAGAAATATTATAAGTTCTCCAAACTTGGTAACTTTTTAATTGATGGTAACTCAATCATTAAATAAATGTAATTCTCCACAGAATTGCACATGCACAAGGAGAACTGAGATCCAACTTGACCAAAGGGGACTCTGATTACCCTAATGATGACATCACACCAGACAACTAGTCAAACAAAACGACATAAATAATACTACAAAAGAGCTAAATCCTCTATGATTTCATAAAAACAACAATTTAAATGCCCCCATAACTTCCCTTTGACCAAGGAAACATCATTAAATAATTCAAGCAGCAAGGGATTGTGGGTATTCCCCACTGCCTTAATTTTGTGTTTGAGTTATTAACACATAAAATCTTAAGTCTACAGATTTTTTTTTTTTTTTTTTTTAGAAAAATAAGTTGAAGGAACATAGATATTTGAGTTATGAACCCAAAGCTTGATATTTCAAGTAATGTTTAATAAGGGCATGTGCTTTGTCCCTCTGTGCATTAAATACAAGTCTGAGACCACTAGTAGAAATACTTATATTTCTTTTACATTCTAATCTAATATAAATGTTTTCAATTAAATTATATTATCAACATAACAATTTCAATAAAAAGTAGATTTTTTTTATTTGATGATCTGAATCTAGAATGTTATGTGAAGATGGAACACAGTGTGTGTTTATTTCTCTCATACACTCATTTTGGGTGTGGCATCACGCCAGAAGTCCTAGTGTGTAATTTCAGCAGAAACAGAGATTTAAAGACTGATGCTTGTGTAACGGCCCGTCACGTGTCCCCGCTCTCAGGCTCCGGTCAGGGGTTCTCACGATCAATGTATGTAGATGTGAACAATCATTACAGGGGTGAAATCTCACCCATTTAATCCTGGAATTTGTATGAGTGGCGTCTGCCTGTGAAAGCTCTGAAACACCGGTTCTGTGCGGTTCGGTGTTCTGGATTAGGGTTGCCAACTTTTCACCATGAGAATACAGGACGCTTGAGCATTTCTCTGCATTAATACAGTTTCCCTGTCCACCTGGACAATAGTCTTCATTTCTGCCATGCAATATACGCTACATCCCGGCTAACTGGGAACAGTTGGTAACCCTATTCTGGATAGTTGCTATTGTTGATTACTGTCTCAACTGAAAAGAGTCTCTGTGATATTCTGCTCGAGATCTGACTGGAGTCCCTCCTTCAGTGTCAGTCTATGGGGTTTTTCAGCTGATCTGTTAGTAAAGTAGGAAGGAACAATTACACACTCAACACTGTTTCAAACTTCCTGTTTAAATCACTATGAACCAAGGGTTCATGGTATAAATAATGGGGGGGTTGTACTTGCTTGTTTTGATTATTGAGGGGGTTACCTCTCCCTCATCCCCCCTGGAATCTACACCCCTGCTGTGAGCAATAGTAATAGTGATGCTTGATTTAACAAACACTACTAAAACTATGCTGACAAAGTCAAATTTGATTATTTACAAAGGCATATAATCATAATCGTGACATAATTTGTAAAAAAAAAAAAAAAAAAAAAAAATCTCTTGAAATTAGGCTGTGTTTTATGTTAAAGGTTGCACTTTTGTGTAGATTTGTTGTCAGGGGAAGAGATTCCAGATGTGACCATGTCATTTCACCGCTACACTTTATAAAGAGAGATAAAGTCTGTAGAAAATGACCACATAAAAACCAGCTGAAAACCAAGAAAGTGACAACAGGAGAGAGAGAGACAGAGAGAGAGAGAGAGAGAGAGAGAGAGAGAGAGAGAGAGCTGGTTGAGATTTAACTCTCTCTCTCTCTCTGTGTCACACACTCTCATTCAGACTCTCTCGCTCTTGTCTGCACACACACTGATCTGTTCAACAGGTGAGTTTGCAGCTTACTCAGTATTTATCACTTTTATCATGTTCCTCTGGCATGTTTTGAGTGTTTAGGGAAATTAACTGTATCTGTTTTCAGACATTGCTAAAGTTATAAGTATTTTTCCAGTAGAAATATCTAAAGATCTTTAAAAAAAAAAAAAAAGACAAATTTACCTGAGAAGCAAAACTGCATCAGATACTACGAATTGTTTTCTAAGAATCAATTTTCATTTTAAGTGCATTTAGTCTTTTTTCATTTCTGTTTCCGCCACCTATTTGAAGCATAAACTTGATTTGATTTTGTTCTGTGATTGTTTGGGTTTTTGTTCATTTTTGAGAATTCCACTTTTAGTTTTCTCTCACTTCTCTGTCTCTCTCATTTGGTTTCAGTGTGCATGATTGGCATGACAAATAATTGTCCATTTGTTTTGCCAAAGTATCTCTTTCTCCTCTGTATGTGTTTGTCATCTTCTCAGTGCCTTTAAAATGGATCCACACAGTTCTCATTGAATTCTCTGGGTTAATTATAAGTGTGTGTGGTTTATATGCTTGTGGTTGTGTTTTGGTTATTTCAGTTTTGCAGAGTTCTGCTGATAAACACAGAACATGTAGCTGTAACTGTGATGATAACTGCCTCTGAAAGACTTAAATATATAAAGATTCTTGTTAAGTCATGTTTATTTCATATCATTTCCAAGCAGCTCTACAGAGAATCATACTGTAACCTTTTAAAAGTCTTAAAAGTCCATTTCAATGAGAAACTTTCATGCCTCCGTTTTTTTGTGTCTTTAAAGTGATATTCCAGGTTCAATACAAGTAAAGATCAATCAACATCATTTGTGGCATAATGTTGATTACCACATAAATTAATGTCGACTCGTTCCTCCTTTTCTTTAATAAAAGCACAAATGTGTGTTCCAGTGAGACACTTACAATGGAAGTCAATGGGGTCAATAATCTGTAAACATTAAAATACTCACTGTTTCAAAAGTACAGACACAAGACATAAACAAAATGTGTGTTAACATGATTTTACTGTGATATAATCACTTACTAACGGCATCTGTGGAAAGATATAGACAATTTTACAACTTCATTACCATGATGATGTAATGTCAACAAACACTAAAACGACTGTAAAAATGATTTAAACAACTTTACAGCTCCAATAATACATGAGTTTAACAGAAGAATTAATGTAAGTGCTTTTATTAAATTATAATCTTCACATTTCTGCCTTTAAACCTCCAAAAATTGACCCCATTGACTTCCATTGTAAGTGTCTCACTGGAACACACATTTGTGCTTTTATTAAAGAAAAGGAGGAACGAGTCAAAATTAATTTTTGTGGTAATCAACATTATGACACAAATGATGTCAACTGAAATTAACTTGTATTGAACCCGGAATATTCCTTTAATTCCCCAGGTGAACAAGGAACAAAAACTCTTTAAGATTTTAGTGGAGAAAAAAAAAAAAACCTTTGAAGAAACCAGGCTCAGCTGGGGGAGCCAGTTCTCTTCTGGCTATACAGCATGAACTTAATGCCAGCATCAGGTAGTTATTATGTGTAATACAAGTCATGTATTAATTGAGTAGATTTTTCAAATGTTTCAAACTAAAGATTCTGCAGTCACTTGTTCCAGAGTGAATTTTCCAACTGAACACATGTAAACTTACTAACACAGCTGTACTTGGGTGAAACTCGACTTTAAAACAGGTTTAGGTTTTAAATATCCTCGCCATGCTCCTGTGAACCTCCTAACGTGCTTGATTTGCTTCTGGTTGAGTTCTGGTTACGGTTAACTTCTCGTTGTGTTCTCTGCTCTGGCTTTGGTTTAATTACTGCTGGCAGGAGTCATTAGCTCTGACTCGACACACATGATTTGAGGAGACAGTTGGATCCCAAATGAGCTTCTGAGTCACTTCTTATTTAGATCTGGAAAAGGTTCAGTTAGCTCTTATGTTCCTGTAGGTCAGCAGATAGAAAATGGTGCTTGCAACGTAAAGGTCATGGATTTGATTCCTAGCAAAAACACATACTGATAAATATAAACTTTGAAAGCACAGCAAATCACTTTGTAAACATATGCCAAATTAATAAATGTACAGTAAATGCTTTGAGAAGTTGGGCCGTGAGATGAGGGGGAACTCGCTGCAGAATGACTGAAACTTCTGCGTCTCGACTACAGGCAGAGATGATGATGATGATCCCGCTGCTTTTCCTGAGTGTCATCATTTCCCGGCTTGCTCACGGAATACCAGGATTCCAGGTGCGTCTGGTCGACGGGAGAAACAAGTTCGAGGGCCGCGTGGAAGTGTTCTATAACGGCAAATGGGGAACCGTGTGCGACGACAATGTGAACATCGATCTGGCGAATGTCGTATGTCGAGAACTGGGATTCTCGCACGGCCTCACCTGGGCCCACAGTGCCAAGTTCGGCGAGGGGCGAGGTAAGAGGAGTTACACTGTGTTCCAGGCAATTATGGTAAAAATAAGGATCCTGTCTTTGAAAATGAAAATGTATTATGTGGCAACAGTTTAACCATCAGGTTCTCAAAACACTAGAAGTATCATACTGCACTCTCTTAACACTTTTCTCAATAGGACTGTTCACCCAAAAATCACAATTATTCAGGCCAAATCCACATTTCGTTTGAAAACAGCATGTTGAGTTTCCACATGTCATCGTTTTCCAAAGTATACAGTTATGGAGAGTGTTTTCGAAACTTCGGAAAATTGCACTCCAGTGTGGATAAGAGGCGTAAACATAGCAAAATTAATGAATTTTCAAATGAGAACATTTTAGGCCAGACATACTTTACACAATTACTCATGCACTGTAGATACTAGAACAAACATAACGTGGTTCTTGTGTTAATGTGGTGGTAAACCTCAAGTTTTCTAGAGTTACTTTCAAAAGTCTGTGTCATGAATCTAGATATGTTGTTATTCAGGTTAGTTACTATAAGCATATTAACTTTACCTTGCAGCAATATTCTCTTCAAACTGTTTCTCTGCCTTGATGGTAGATGGCACATTTTGGAACGCAACTATGCACAAAATCAAGCTTGCATAGTTCGGGCGTGCTGAGTGACTCCAGCCAGGTCTCCTAAGCAACCAAATTGGCCCGGTTGCTAGGGAGGGTAGTGTCACATGGGGTAACCTCCTTGTGGTCGCTATAATGTGGTTCTCGCTCTCGGTGGGGCGCATGGTGAGTTGTGCATGGATGCCGCGGAGAATAGCGTGAAGCCTCCACACGCGCTACGTCTCCGCGGTAACGCGCTCAACAAGCCACGTGATAAAATGCGCAGATTGATGTTCTCAGACGCGGAGGCAACTGAGATTCGTCATCCACCACCGAGTGGTGAGTCACTACGCCACCACGAGGACTTAGAGCACATTGGGAATTGGGCATGCCAAATTGGGGAGAAAAAAAATCAAGCTTGCATAGCTTGAAGCGCCTGCATTCATGTACTTGCGTACGGTATGATTCAGCCTTTAGTGTGGACGTGGTCTTTCCCTCATGTTGTTCCAACATTCATGAACAATATTCCAAGGTTTGATGAGAGCTTGATGCCAAAATGCTTGTGGGTCTCACTTCTTTCATAACCAAACACAACACACAATATGTGAGATGAGATTTGAGAGCATTTCCATTTTTGGACGAAGTATTCCTTTAATTATTACTTTAATTCTCTGTCTCCACAGGTCCTATCTGGTTGGATAATGTCTTATGTACAGGCTCCGAGAACTCACTATCGGACTGTCAATCGAACGGTTTGGGTGTGAGCGACTGCACACATGCAGAAGATCTGGGCGTTATTTGCAGTCCAGACCGACCCCAGCAGGGTCACGTCCCACGTTACCAAGAATCAGCTCAACCTGCCCCACCACCCCAACCTCAGATCTCCAACACTCCATCAAATCCTGCTACAGTTGCCCAGCTGCCCGATAGCTCCCCCCACATGCGAGGACATGAAATTGCTCTCCATCGTAACAGCCAGGGCCCATCATCGCCACAGCTACACGCCCATCGCATCCAACTGCGCCGGAACGGAATCGAAAACACTGCCACTACACAGGAACATGAAAGCTCTATGCCAAGAGGACACCAGTTACCAGATTTTCTCCGCAACAGGGCCGCTTACAGACGGACTCAGGAGGCTCCATCCGTACCAGATCAATACCAAGAGACTCCATCCAGACCACTAGCTCCAGTCCACAGACCAGATTCTGATCGAGTTTACAATCCTGAGCCGCCGTATCCCAGTGTGGAGCACAGTAACAGGATGGATCTGGACTTCAGTGATGTAGACGGCCAGGTTAGAAATTTAGAAATGGTAGAGGATGAGTCATTTATGTATTCACTAAACTGTGATAAATGATTATGTCTCCAAACTGATAACTTAGTCTTTGAAATTAAGACCCCTGCAGGAAACTCAATCTAAAACCAGTGGTGAGGGTTTTACATTGTTTTTAATGAGTCCAATCTAATCCTGAATTGGTCATTAACTGGTACAAGGTGGTTAAGGTGGTTAATCTTGGCTGAGCTGGTAGAACACCTTGGTCAAGCTGGTTAGGGCTGGAAGACTATCTTGGACCAGCAACAGTCCAGCTACAATGTTCCAAACAAGCCTGACCTCCTTAAGCTGGTATGAGCTGGTTTTTCCAGCAGGGATAAAAATCTAGGCCAAAATGTCATATAATTGCAAAATAATTGCAGATTAATTTACTGTAAACCACAACAGTTTTGTCTCATTGATTTGTATCATGATTGACAGCCCTCTCCAAAAGATTCTGATTGACAGCTTGAGACTTCCTGCCAATGTGTTCAATCACAGACAGATCTGAAGCCATCGCCGCAAAGTCAGTTTATCACAACGTTCCACTATCAAACCACCAGACACTCCTACACCAACAATGGACTGTTTATTAGCACCATCAAGATCTTTAGATTGGTCAATATTTTTGAAAACAGCATTCTTATGAACTCAAATTGAAATCCTGAAACAATGGATCACACACATATAATGTAAGATCTGTTGACATGAATCTTTAGTATCTCAGTGAGATGGTCTGATTCTCTCTTGCAGTCCTCTGGTTGGGTCAGACTGGATGAGGTGCGACTCAGACCCATTCAATCAATCAACCGAGATGCTACCATGGTAACAGAAGGTGTGGTGCAAGTGAAGCATTCTGGGAAATGGAGGCAGGTGTGTAGTTTGGGTTGGGATGACAACGGCAGTCGAGTGGTGTGTGGGATGCTGGGATATCCTGCAGCAGGACAACATGACACGCGTGTGTATCGGTGAGTGTGGAACTGCACAGGCATCTTCTCTTAATGTCTGATTTATATTTAGTCTTCTACAGGAAGGGAAATCTGGTCTTCATTGTTTGCATTTGTCATATGTAAGCTTCATGAACAGTTTTTCACTTTCCAAAAACACAGTGAAGCAATGAGATACTGTTGGTCTGGTCACCTGAGTAGGGTTGCACCAGCCGTTCACTAAAGTTGCCATTTTAAAGTTCAAACGAAGGGCTTCTTATTAGTTCAGGGTTAAGGTCTGTGCTTAGTGCACATTTACACCACAACTAGGCTAAGTTGTAACCCACTGCTGGTGTAGCCGGCCCCTGGTATTCATGGTTTACAGTTGTTTAATTGAAGCTTCAGTTTTGTCACTTTCCAAAAACAGTGAAGCAATGAGATACTGTTGTTCTGGCAGATAGACTTTTGACGACTGGCATCTGACGTCTGAATTACAGCTATTTCTGGCAAAGAACCTACTTATCCTATTTCTGTGCCAAGAACCACCCACTTACCGACATGTAAAGCGACCAATCACAGCCCTTCCGGCAAGGGGAGGGAAAAATAAAATAAAAGGACAGGGAAAGGGCAAGGCGGAGCGACAGTGAGAGAGAGAGAGAAAAAAACTTGCCGCCGGTTCCCAGACATTCCGTTGCCTGGTCCTCAATCACTCCTTCACCCTCTGGCGGATGACAGCCACTCCTCCCCGGGCAGACCGGAGCAAGTCCTCTAACCCCTGGCGGATGGAACACCCCTCCACAATTTGGCAGCCAGCAGCGACTCCTCCGTCCCCCGGCGGATGGCCGCGGCTGCACCTTTGGGCGGATGGCAGTGGCAAGGACTCCACGACAGTGCACCCCTCCTCCTTCCCAGGCTTCGGCACCAATGTAACAAGGTTAAAATGGGAAAGGAGGAGGCGGGAACCGGCTGAACATTCAAAATACATTTTAATGAAACAAAAAGACATACAACACTAACGCACACGTGGCAGCTGCGTGTGGCTCTCTCTCTCTCTCGAACTGCCGCATCCCCCTGCACTTATCCCTCTTCTCGGCTGATTAGCCCGACGGGGGGCCGGGCGTGCGTAGTCACAGTCATGAAGGTCACAGACTTTGCTAAATCCAGTGACTAGTTCTTCATCAGCTGTGCTCATTGTTGCAGTCTGAGAGCTTGTTTTCAGCAAACACAACTTTATTTTCTGGTAGACTGATATAAACCTGTGCACACAGACTCCTGGTAGTGGCTGTGTCCAGAAGGGAACCATCGGGCTGGGAAAAGTATTGTGTGAGTCACATGTGACATTAATACACTATTTATTTTGAGTCCCACAAAAACCCTGACCCCATCTTTACCCTAAAGGCTCTGGTACATCTATTTCTTGCACCACACCTTCTTTACTGTCTTGAATACAGTCGAGCACTCAGCCTTTCAAAGTATATTACACTAGGACTGCATTGTCATACTCTTTTAGTACTGTCAACATCAGGCGCATGTGGCAAACAAGGAATGTCTGCATGTCGAGAAAAAGCTATATGCTGACAGTCTGCGCAGACTGTACCGATGACAAAATTAACGTCTTGCATACTGTGCGATCTGATTTGGAAGACGGACAACTGAAGTATACTTTGGATTTAACCCTAAATTAATCCTAGCCCTAAACTAAACCATTACCCAAGTAAAGTCTTTCCCAGCCCGAGGGTTAGACACAAGCCCTGGCAATTATGCAAAACCAGTTTTTCTATGTGATATATACATCAGACAGCACGTGAACAGATCTGTCTGTGGACTGTTACTCTCTCTCAATTTACAGTGGATTGCTAAATGCTTGGTTGGAAAAAATAACATGGTTTGGGTCTCATAGCTTTCATCATGAGGCTCTTAAGTATTCCATAGACTGTGTCATTAATGTCGGCTTTAGATTCAGGAATAGCAGCATACACTGAAATTAATGTGTCCTTTAATCTCATGTAATTATGTGAGTCCAGTGGAAAACCATTAGCTGTGTCTGTTTCTTTCTGTCTGTCTCTTTGTCTTTTTGTGGTAGATTTGAAATCGATCTTGAATTGAATCGAATATCACAGGTGTGAGGTTTGGTGATGGGGAAACTCTTCCTCTCCCTGTCAAAGTAAACCCTAGCGTAACTTTCTCAATTTCCCCCTAGAAACCCACAGAGTCTGGGTGAGTCCAGATGTGTCTGACCCCCTGTTATAAATATCCACTGTGACCGCAGTAAGACAGGCTCGCTGTGTCTTTATGCACAACCTCAGTGCCTTTTTCTGGATGTCAGCTCATGTGCACTGGCACGCCTGTCAGATTCAGATGGACTGAGTCGCACGGAACGGCATTATTATCCATCAGATAAACTTTCGCTTTTTCCGCTCTCCAGACTTTGAAGTCATCTTCAGATGGTCTGTTTTTATCAACTCACATGCACATGTTTCTCTCCCAGTTCCTGTTGAAACCATTGTCTTCTGTTGAAGTCATAACAGGACAGCACATGCTGGAGAATATTGTGAGCTCTGCTGAAATATTCACAGGAAATGTGTTGTGATCTGCCCCACTAAACGACTGAGCAACTGGACTTTGATTAAAGTGTTACTGTCACACCAAACACAACATCTCAATCAGAGACAGAAAGTTCAGATGCTGTTATGAACCAAATGACCTTATAGACACATCAGTTCACCCAGAGACTTAATGGAAAAAGTGTGGCATATTATTTGAGAGAGAAATTAACATTAAATTAAGGCTAGGGTATAATTTAGTTTTCCCGCACTCAGCTCTGTCTTGCACACAGACGAGCGCTTAGCCTTTCATAGTATACTAACACTAACCCTATCCAAGCAAGATAGAATTGAATGCATGTGTTGTTCTCTAAAGAACTTTGCTTAATATCTGTTATCTTTAGTTTTCTATTAGTTGGTATTTTCAGTGAAATGGACTCGTCTGGTCTCGTCTGGAGCTGCTGATGTTTTTTTTCCTCTTGACTATATAAAACTGAAGCCCACACTGAGATTGTGTGTGTGTTTCTCAGAGTGATTTTTAATAGCTACTTTCACTCAGCTGTTTCAGGACTCCACCCGTGTGGCCGGTTTAACTTCAACACTTTCAGTCTGCTGTTTGGTTTAAAGCGTTTCATTGTGAGAAAGAGTACTTTTGATTTTTGAGAGTTTGACAGAGAAGAAACTGCTTCTGGTTTGACGTTTGTATGATTATTTATCAGAGAATAGCTTCTGGAATTATCTGGACATGTTTTTCTATTGGGTTAAGATTTATCGTTGAGTGGTTATCCTGTATTTAACAGCATCAAATCAATTTGGTGTCATCAATGATCAATGATGTTGTGAATTTTTGTGGGGAAGGAACCCAAACACTTACCAATATAATGTGAACTAAGCCCAGACTTCCAGGTTATGAGAGTCTGATCCAGTGTGGCATAGATTCTCTCTAAACCAGAGCCAAAATGGACAAAATATGGATCCCAGTTCTTCTGAGAGTGTTGTGGAGGTGTGATGGTGCCATATCCCACTGGAACTTAATAAGACTAATATTCTTTTATCAAAGTGCCCCTTGTAAGATGTCATTATGGTTTAAAAACACGTTTCACTAATATTCCCTTTCATGTTTCTTTTGACAGACAGGATATAATTTACATTAAAACTTGGCTCTCTTGTTCACAGAACAGGTTGTAAAATGTTTTACATCTTTAGACAAGTTATTATTATATAAATGATGACTTGTCCCAGTTTATTATGAGTTTTGATTAATATTAGATAAAGATTTGAGAAGGATAATAGTTACATCTTCACTTCTGTACACTACAGATGCTTTGCAACACGTATATTCTGTGTTGTTGTGTAAATGTTGTCATTAATGTGATTTCCAGTCAGATGTTATTAGGTTAGCTTGTGATTTGAAGTGGTTGTTCTTCAGAAGGTAAATGGAGGGATTTTCTCGCATATATTCTGTATATTTCTATGTTTGGTTTGGAGTAAAACATGCCGCTGCAGAACCGCAGCAGACAGATACGAGGAATTATATACAAGCTTCATGAAGTGCATGTTTATAACTGACTGCTGCATTCTGGGAAGAGACTGAGCATCTGTATTCGTATTACACAGGAAATGCGTGTTGATATGTGTGTTTTTGCACCCTACTGTACCAATATTAACTGGTTCAGAACTGGAGTTGGTTATTTCAGTCTCAGATCTACAGTCATGTGGCTCCTCTTAATGAAAGCCCACTGTAATGTGATATTTACAAGGTACTTTAAAGAATACCATGGCTCATTATGATACTTGTTTTGTAATTGTGTTTGTGTGCTCTTTGGCTGTGTGGCATGCAGAAGTCTGAGGGGTTTCATTTAGGAGGTGGTTGGGGGTATTTTTAGCTTTAATCTCTTTGGTGTTTTATTGACCTGCATGATTCATTCACTCGTAAAGTTGACGTTAGAAAGCATAGAAAATCTTCCTGCAGTCTTCTTTAAGGTGCTGTAAGTGATTTCAGCCATTAAACTTCTGCTAGAATAGAGCCGCTTAGTTTGGAGTCCTAAAATCTGGAAGAGAATCATTCATGTCTGGGAGCGACAGCGCATCACACATTTCTAAGCGCACTATGTGTGTGCGTTCCTCCATCCTTATGACTTTACCGCGTGGATCTATAAGGTATTTTTCAAAAGTGTCAGTAAACCGCTCTTCGGCACAGTTCAAGTTTGTATTCCACTTATTAACTCTGTGCAGGATTTTCAGGACACTGTTATCTCAGGATGACCAGAGCAACATTTCAGATGCGATGATTGTTCTGCTGGTTCATTCAGTTATGAATGAATTATTCAGTTATTCTCATTGAATAAAAAATGTATCCACCTTAAGCTAGCATATACGTTTTGATGTGCATTTTGGAGATTTTATTCACATCTTGGTGTTTCCATCCAGTGGTTTTAATGTGATATCCCAAAATGCACATAAAAAACAGCAAATCACACACCTAATGCATGGTTTTACACTTCATTTTGTTGCATTGGTGTAAAAAAAAAAAAGCTTCTTGTCTTTGTCAGTAAGTGAAAAAGACTTAAAACTGACTAAAATCACTTGAACACATCATTTCGCAATTATGAGGACTTGAACGCAACTAGTCCTTATGCAGCAACTTGTGACTCGTTAGCAGCTTACGTTTAAAAATGGTTTAAAAATTTATGTTTGAGATATGACTGTGTAATTTGTTTTAAACATACAGTATGTTACCCATAGACCTTGTTTTATTCATACATCAAAAGCCACTACTGTCAAAACCTTGTACAATTGCACATTGCTAAGTGAAGCCTTCTGAGTCAACCTACAAATGAAGGTCATGACTGAACAGCTGAATCAGACCGCCCTCTTTCCAAAACCCCACCTTCCAAAGACAAACCAGAGGACGCAAAATGATTGACAGGCAGAGGGTTTTCCTGTGACTCTTAAAGTCCAGTGCTGTCACAGAGATGAGTGTGAGTCCTATTTCTGTAAGATAGTAGTGACATTTTTATGTCACATACCAAAAAGCAGCTTTAACGGTTTTACCTCAGAAAGACAAACTCTATGCTAGCAGAGAAATCTAGAGCTGATCCAGGCCAAAATACACTCGAGCCCGATTCCAGCGTGTTTTCATGCTTGTCCTCCACATGTAGAGCCGCTCTACTGAACCTGAGATGTATGTACAGAAAAACACAAGCATGACCAGAGAGAGGAAGTTGGTTTTGGCTGGACTTTGAGAACATTGAGATCTTTGGTGACCACAAAACCAGCAGAATGTCTCCAGTGTGTTTGTCTGTGTGATATATTAACACTGTGTTTATTTCGAATCCAACACAGAAGTGTATATGTGTCGGTAAAGTTAATGTCGCGTCTAGAAATGGATTCACTTGAGCAACTGAGCTTACTTATTTGATTCCGTTTGAAATGTTTCTGTTTATTTCATGATTTGTGTTGATTCCTCCTGCAGGAAACTGTGGGACTCTAAGATGGAGGATCCAACCACAAGGTATGATTTGATGTTTTATTATTAGAGTTTGTTAAGTCAATCATCCTTATTACTAGTGCTCATAGTGATTTGCTCAAATCTCTAACAGTAAGTATTAAACGTTCAGTGTGTAAGTCATCCTGCAGCTCCAGACATGAATGATTCCTCAAATCATGTGTCTTACAGTACAAAAGTCTTAGCAGGGATTTCAATAAAACAGGTGAAAAACTCCTGTAGACTGATATTGAAGGAGGGACTCCAGTAATATCTAGAGAGCAGAATATCACAGAGACTCTTTTCACCTGAAACAGTAATTAACCACTCAGAACACCCTAGCAAATGCCTAGCAAAGCCGTAGCAACCACCCAGAACACCCTAGCAACTGCCTAGCAAAGCCATAGCAACCACCCAGAACACACTAGCAACTGCCTAGCAACTACTAGCATGCCTTAGTGACCACCCAGAACACCCTAGCAACCGTCAAGCAATGCCCTAGCTACCATGCAAAACACCCTAGCAACTGCCTAGCAACACCCAAGCGACCACCCAGAAAACCCTCGCAACCACCTAGCAACACATTAGCGGCCACCCAGAACACCCAAGCAACTGCCTAGCAATGCACTAGCAAACACCCTAGCAACCGCCTAGCAAAGCCTTAACGAACACCCTAGCAACCACCTAGCAATGCCTTAGCAACAACTCAGTACACTCTAGTAACCACCTAGCAACCACCAAGCAATGCTTTAGTGACCGCCCAGAACACCCAAGCAACCACCTAGCAATGCCCTAGTGACCACCCAAAACACCCTAGCAGCCGCATAGCAACGCCCTAGCAACCACCCAAAACACCCCAACAACTGACTAGCAATGAATTAGTGACCACCCAAAACATCCTAGCAACTGGCTAGCAATGTCCTAGTGACCACCCAGAACACCCTAGCAACCACATAGCAATACCCTAGGAACCACCCAGAACACCCTAGCAACCACCTAGCAACTACCTAGCATGCCCTGGCAACCACTCAGAACACCCTAGCAACCACCTAGCAATGACCTAGTAACCATCCACAAAACACACTAAAAACAACTCAGAACACCTTAGCAAGTACTGTAGATAGCAACTCTCTGGCATTGTGGGAGAGAGTTTTGAACAGTATTTTCACAGTTGACAGAGGTGAGTGATATGTAAACATGTACACAGAATGATACTGTAATCTCTCTCTCTTCAGGTCTATGGTCAGTAAGAAAGGTTTCTGGGTCGAGCGCGTTCTGTGTTCAGGTTCGGAGGTGTCATTGGCACAGTGCAAGGCGCAGCTCTCTGTCCCGCGTCACAACGTTCCCTGCAGCGGCGGCATGCATGCGGTGGTGCGCTGCACACCTGGAGCTCAGTTCTCACGAATCTCCACCTCGGGTTACCCACAGGCTTCGCCCCCTCTAAACGTAAGCACACCTGACACCACACTCAGCACAGAAACTGGGGCCGTGTTCACAATTGCATACTACCATACTGTGCATACTATTTGTGTAGTGTATACTGTACACAGAATGACCAGTATCCCACAATGCAATGCTTTCAATTTGGCCTTCTATTTCCAGTGTGATGAAAGAACCGGCAGGCATATCAACTGTGATTATAACATCTCTTTCTTCACTCATTTACTGACAAAAATTGGTTAAAAATGCAGCAACTTTTTCTGTTTGGCCAGTGAATTTCATAGTGTCACTCAGAAGCCACGGACTCACGGGTATTCTTTCTTCTATCAATGTCATCTAATCAAAGTAGTTTTGTTTAGCGCTTTACCACAGAATTTCTAGACAGACTGTCTCTGATATTATAACTTGAATCATTTCAGATCTAGTTTCCCACCGTTCATTGATAGCTTCACTTAGCTGTAAATCTAGAAGCACGATGAAGATGAAGGCGAAGTTCAGGAGCATTCGTACTATCAAGAAGAAGGGAAATCCACTCTCAGATTTCATATGGATGTGCCAGTAAATCTCCAGTAATGATTGCATTAAAATACCAGAACTGAATGATTTTCATGATGTTCGGTTCCGTAAACTGTTCTTAAAGGTGCATTGTTCTGGCAATGCGGAGCGAAACTCATAATTAATACTCCGACAGTGTTTCTGGTGTAGAATCTACAGCGTGAAACATACTGAGTGACCAGGCTGTATAGTCCAATTCTCAAACAAATGACTCTTTTGAACCGGTTCTTATTAGTGAATCCATTACATACAGCGTAACCAGTACTGGCGAATTCCCAAACAATTGATTCCTTTGAGCTACTTCTTTGTAGTGAATCAATAACATGCAGTGTACCAGTGATGTCCAATTCCCGAACAAATGACTCTTATTAGCCAGCTCTTTTTAGAGAATTAAAAAGACGTGAATCAGTCAGAGTGATTACTGGATGAATCTGACTGACAGTGTTCCTGCGGATCCTGTAAAAGTCTTAAAACGTCTTAAATTCAGTTTTCCAAAATGTAAGGTCATAAAAAGTCTTAAATATCTTAAATGATACAACAAAAGACTTCATTTTTATTTAGAGGTCATAAATTTGGGGGAGGAAAGACAGGAGTAGTGATACGACCTAATGTGATTATCAGACTTCAAAAGAATATGATTTAAATAAATGCATGCGCTGTGTACTTAAGTGAAAACGCAGCACTGTTGTATTTTCTCTAAGCACGCGGGGGCTTGTGAGTGTTTCCAGCTGTTACAGAGCAGTTCACAATCATATCAGAAATATATGACACTCCATCACTAATGATCAACTGTTGATGAAATATGACAATGTTTATATGTTATAGATTATTTCCCTTATCTGTCTGAATGAGCAGCTGGAAGCAGTGAAGCGCAAACATTTCAAAATAAAAGTCCCTGGTGTTTTTCAGCTTTTAAAGTGAAAAGTTCTGCACGATGAATCAAATCTAGTTTCCCCCGGTTATTGGTATTTTGGTTGCACCATAAACTGCATCTGGAATTTAATTCAGTTTGGACTCTTGTATCCTCTGTCTGGCCCTCCCCATCACAGGAAGGAAAGACCAAGAACATTAATATAGGCTACAAGTTTTAAAAACTATTGGCAGATTAATTGCCTTTCAGCACATTATCGAATCAGCACAAACCAATATCAGTCGACCTCTAATTTGTATTTATTTATATAATGGTACATAATCAATTTTAATGTGATATATATATGTGTAAAACATGTCTTGAGTATTTTAAACTTGCATATATCGTGTTCCCTATCTGTCACTCACTCGACGTTGGTGTTGATGTAGTGACACTAGGGGTCACTCTTGGGAGCCCGAGACACCTCTGGTCTTTGATAAAAAGCCAATGAAAATTGGCGAGTGGTATTTGCATGCCACTCCCCCGAACATACGGGTATAAAAGGAGCTGGTATGCAACCACTCATTCAGATTTTCTCTTCGGAGCCGAACGGTCATGCTCATTGAGCTGAATAGCACTGTTCATTCACCTCTGCTGGATCTGACGGCGCATTTCAGCGGCTTCTCCCTCCTCTGCACTGGTGCACTGCAGAGAACGCCCCTGGGCGCTTCGGCAGAAAAACTAGAGAGTATATTTTCTGAGAGCATTTTTCCCTCTAAAAGAGTATATATTTCTCTAAAAGAGCGCACACACGGAACGTCTTTTTAAAGACGCGTCTTTTTAAAGATGCCTTTCCGTTCGTGTGTTATTCCTGGTTGCGGTCGATTTCTCTCAACTTCGGATGGTCATGATCGCTGTCTTTCGTGTCTGGGCGCGACCCACACGGAGGCAGCGTTTATGAATGGCTCATGTTCTCACTGCGAGAACATGACCATGGCAACGTTGCGGTCGCAACGTTTTTTTGTAAGAAAGCAAGCCACCCCAGCGGCTCCCCGCCTTGGTCCTCCTACCTACGGGTTTGAGGTCAGCGCGGCTGGCGCTGGGGGCGATTTGGGGACCTCAATGGGATCGCCTCCGCCGGGTATCCCCCCGCGGACCTCCCATTCCCCAGCACGCTCGTCTGCCCCAGTCGGGCTTCCGGATGAGTTCGCCGGCTCGTCGCACGGCGAGTCTGGCTTCTCGTTCGAGGCCCGCGAAGATGATGAGCTTTCGAGCGCAGCGTCGGAGAGCGGGCTTGTCCAGTCGGACGCAGAAGCCTCAGCTGGGCTTCCCCCTTCGGGGACGGTCGCCCAGTTACAGGCCGACGCCGAAATGACGGACATGCTTTCCCGGGCGGCCGCGAGCATCGGGCTAGAGTGGAACCCTCCGCTCTCCCCTGAACCCTCGCGGCTTGATGATTGGTTTCTGGGCTCGCGGCGCCGCTCAGACCGGCCGCGCCCCGCTCCAGTGCCATTCTTCCCGGAGGTGCATGAGGAGCTGACGAAGTCGTGGGAGGCACCTTTTACTGCCCGAACCCGACTCCGCAGTTCCCCCGCTCTCACTACCCTCGATGGCGGGGCGGCCAGGGGCTATACGGCGATTCCCCCGGTGGATAAGGCGCTCGCAGTGCACTTATGCCCGCAGAGTGCCGCCACCTGGCGTGGACGCTCTAAGCTCCCCTCCAAGCCCTGTAGGCTCACGTCGTCCCTGACGGCCAAGGCCTACAGCGCTGCTGGACAAGCCGCCTCTGCCCTGCACGCCATGGCTCTCCTGCAGGTCCACCAAGCCAAGGCACTGAAAGAACTGCACGAGGGTAGTTCCGCCCCAGATTTGATGCAGGAACTGCGCTCGGCGACCGACCTCGCCCTCCGGGCGACGAAGGTCACAGCGCGGTCTCTTGGGCGGACGATGGCCACACTAGTGGTCCAGGAGCGCCACCTGTGGCTCAACCTGGTCGAGATGGGCGAGGCCGACAAGACACGGTTCATTGCTGCCCCCATTTCCCAGGCGGGCCTATTTGGCGACACCGTTGAGGACCTTGCCCAGCAGTTCTCGACGGTAAAGCAGCAGACGGAGGCAATCCGGCACATCCTGCCCCGGCGCGGCTCAAGACCCCGCACCCCGTCTGCTCGTCGCCAAGGGCGTCCCCCTGCGGTGACTGCACCGGCTCCGCCGCACCCCGCCCCTCCGGCCCGGCCCCGGCGTGGAGCCCACCGCAGGAAGCCGACGCCACCCGTCTCTCAGCCGGCACCGAAGAACCCACGGAGGTCTTCGAGGCGCCCCTGAGACGGACAACCCAGGGACGAGGGAACCCACTCACCTGGAGCTGGTAGAAAGACCACTCCATCCCCCGGTGGAGGGCCAGGTGGAAAATCTTTTGTTGCCTTTTCGTTTGATTTCGCCGTACGCCCAAGTGGCTGCGGTACCCAACAGTTCAACAAAAGAGCGGCTTCCTTCCTCCCTGGGTCACATACCCGCTGTGTACGGTCGTCACCACGACTACCGTCCACGGGCTTTATCTTGCAGGATTGGCGCTCCAGCGGTGCCCTTTTCGCCCCTGAGCGCCCAGCTGTGGCACAAATCCACCCCCGATGTGACAGCCTCCACGGGTCGCGAGGACAGGCCTCTTCCTCCCCCGTCCCAGGCTGTTCCGGGGGTGGTCACAAGGAGCCAGGTAAGTGCTTCGATGTCCCTAGACTCAGCAAGGCCACGACGTGCTGTGGCACCTCGCGCTCCACCCCGCCGCGAGGCCCCACCTGCCGGTACGTCCGACGACGTTGTCCCCTTGGTTCCCCTCGCACGGAATTTGGGCGCATGGCTTGCACTTCCCAATCCGTCGCGGTGGTTGATCCGGACCGTCCGACTCGGCTACGCGATTCAGTTCGCCAGGCGCCCGCCCAGGTTCAGCGGTACTCACTTCACCTTCGTCAAGGGCGAAAATGCTGTTACTCTGCGCGCGGAAATCGCTACCCTCCTACGGAAGGGCGTGATAGAACCTGTCCCTCCAGCCGAGGTGAAGAAAGGGTTTTACAGCCCCTACTTCATCGTACCGAAGAAAGGCGGTGGGTTGCGGCCAATCTTGGACCTGCGAGTACTGAACCGGGCTTTACACAGACTCCCGTTCAAGATGCTGACGCAAAGACGCATTTTAGCGAGCGTCCGGCATCAGGATTGGTTCACGGCGGTAGACCTGAAGGACGCGTACTCTCGATCCTTCCTCGACACAGACCCTTCCTGCGGTTCGCGTTCGAGGGTCGGGCGTATCAGTACAAAGTCCTCCCTTTCGGCCTGTCCCTGTCTCCTCGCGTCTTTACGAAGATCGCAGAGGCTGCCCTTGCCCCGTTAAGGGAGGTAGGCGTTCGCATTCTCAATTATCTCGACGACTGGCTAATCTTAGCTCACTCTCGAGACGTGTTATGCGCACACAGGGACCTGGTGCTCTCGCACCTCAGCCGACTAGGGCTTCGGGTCAACTGGGAAAAGAGCAAGCTCCTCCCGGTTCAGAGCATCTCTTTTCTCGGTTTGGAGTTGGACTCAGTCTCTCTGACGGCACGCCTTACGAACGAGCGTGCCCAGTCGGTGCTGGCCTGTTTGAAGGCGTTCAAACAGAAAACAGCGGTTCCACTGAAACTTTTTCAGAGGCTCCTGGGGCATATGGCATCCTCGGCGGTGGCCACCCCGCTCGGGTTGATGCATATGAGGCCGCTTCAGCACTGGCTCCAGACTCGAGTCCCGAGACGGGCATGGCGCCACGGGACACACTGCGTGGCCATTACACCGGTCTGTCACCGTCTTTTCAGCCCTTGGACCGACCTCTCGTTTCTACGAGCAGGTGTTCCTCTAGAACTGGTCTCCAGGCGCATCATGGTCACGACAGACGCCTCCAAGACGGGCTGGGGCGCTGTTTGCAACGGGCACGCAGCCACCGGCCTCTGGACGGGTCCGCGGCTGCATTGGCACATCAACTGCCTCGAGTTACTGGCAATTCTGCTCGCCCTGCGGAGGTTCCGGCCATTGATCCAGGGCAAGCACGTGCTAGTTCGGACAGACAGCACGGCAGCGGTAGCATATGTCAACTGCCAAGGCGGTCTGCGCTCCCGCTGTATGTCACAACTCGCCCGCCGTCTCCTCCTCCGGAGTCAGCAGCACCTCAAGTCGCTGCGAGCCACTCATATCCCGGGCAACCTCAACGTTACAGCGGACGCGCTGTCACGGCAGGTTCCCCACAGGGGAGAGTGGAGACTCCACCCCCAGGTGGTCCAGCTGATTTGGAGTCGATTCAGTCAGGCTCAGGTGGACCTGTTCGCCTCCCAAGAATCCTCCCACTGCCCGCTCTGGTACGCCCTCACCGAGGCTCCTCTCGGCATAGACGCATTGGCACACAGCTGGCCCCCTGGCATTCGCAAATACGCATTTCCCCCAGTGAGCCTACTTGCACAGACACTGTGCAAAGTCAGGGAGGACGAGGAGCAGGTCATCCTGGTAGCGCCCTACTGGCCCACCCAGACATGGTTCTCGGACCTCACGCTCCTCGCGACAGCTCCCCCCTGGCAAATTCCCCTGAGGAAGGACCTTCTTTCTCAGGGACGGGGCACCCTCTGGCACCCGCGCCCAGACCTCTGGAATCTCCATGTCTGGCCCCTGGACGGGACGCGGAAGGCCTAGGTGGCCTACCACCCGCAGTGGTAGACACGATCACTCAGGCTAGGGCCCCCTCTACGAGGCGCCTGTATGCCTTGAAGTGGTCTCTGTTCGCTAAGTGGTGTTCTTCTCGACACGAAGACCCCCAGAGATGCGTAGTCGGATCAGTGCTTTCCTTCCTGCAGGAGAGGTTGGAAGGGAGGCTGTCCCCTTCCACCTTGAAGGTGTACGTTGCTGCCATAGCAGCACACCACGACGCAGTTGATGGTAAGTCCTTAGGGAAGCACGATCTGATCATCAGGTTCCTAAGAGGCGCTAGGAGGCTGAATCCCTCCAGACCGCTCTTCGTTCCCTCATGGGACCTCTCCGTAGTTCTTCAGGGCCTACAGAGAGCCCCCTTTGAGCCTTTGCAGTCAGTCGAGCTGAAGGCACTCTCCCTGAAGACTGCCCTCCTGACTGCGCTCACTTCCATCAAGAGGGTAGGTGACCTGCAAACGTTCTCTATCAGCGAAACGTGCCTAGAGTTCGGTCCGGGTTATTCTCACGTGATCCTGAGACCCCGACCAGGCCATGTGCCCAAGGTTCCCACCACTCCTTTTAGGGACCAGGTGGTGAACCTGCAAGCGCTGCCCCAGGAGGAGGCAGACCCAGCCCTGGCGTTGCTGTGTCCGGTGCGCGCTTTACGCATCTATTTGGATCGCACGCAGAGCTTTAGACTCTCTGAGCAGCTCTTTGTCTGCTTCGGTGCACAGCGGAAAGGAAGCGCTGTCTCCAAGCAGAGGATCGCCCACTGGCTCGTTGATGCCATATCTATGGCATATCTCGCCCAAGACATGCCGCCCCCGGTAGGGCTACGGGCCCATTCTACCAGGGGTGTAGCGGCTTCTTGGGCCCTGGCCAGAGGTGCCTCTCTAACAGACATTTGTAGAGCAGCGGGCTGGGCAACACCCAACACCTATGCAAGGTTCTACAACCTCCGGGTGGAACCGGTTTCGTCCCAGGTAGTGGCACGCAACACAAGCGGATAAGCCCGGGATAGCCGGCCGGGTGTACCGCTTGCACTTAGCGCCTCCCACCTCCTTTTGGGCTGAAGACGTGCGCTGCTAATTCCCAGTAGTGTTCACAAAAGTTGTTCCCTGGTTGATTTCCTCCGAGCCCTGTGGCAGTCGAGTCTTCGGAGAAACTCACTGCCGGCCCAGTACACGCGCTATCTAAGAGCCCGGTGCTGGGGTAGGTGCTCCGCATGTGGCGGTTCCCTGTAAGGCTAACCCCATGTGATCTATATCTTCCGCTAGCTCATTTCCCTGCTGGCAAACGGCGTCTTCCTTGGGCAGAGCCCCTCTGCCCCAGTCTCCATGTTGTAGTACCTCCTCCCCCATTGGGCAGGATCTACCTTGAAGGCTCTCCACATGGTTGGAAAGACCATGTGATGTATTCTTCCACTTAAATATCCCCCCCTCTTGGGGCGAGGTGTGGTCTCCGTGGTGTCCTCCCCTTGGGAGGGACACCCCCCGACTAGACCTGGCGGCCCAGTCGGATAATCCCCCTTCTTTTTTAGGGAGTGGAAAAAGAGAAGGGGAAAAGAGGCCACGACTGGGTTAAGCCCGTCTCTATCTTTGGGTAGTCGACTTGTCCCCAAGTAGGGCCGTTCGACACTCATAACTGTGTTGGGGGAGGTTACGTGTCGACCTGGTGCGCTGGCTATGAGGCACACAGCAAGTCTGCCCACCACACACCGCCAGTTCACGTAACACAGTTCAGCCTTGTGGCGTTTTGTATAGGGACCCCTAGTGTCACTACATCGACACCAACGTCGAGTGAGTGACAGATAGGGAACGTCATGGTTACTGGTGTAACCTCCGTTCCCTGATGGAGGGAACGAGACGTTGGTCCCTCCTGCCACAACGCTGAACTACCCGCTGAAATGGCCGGACCCTATATCGGCTCCTCAGCGTAAAACCTGAATGAGTGGTTGCATACCAGCTCCTTTTATACCCGTATGTTCGGGGGAGTGGCATGCAAATACCACTTGCCAATTTTCATTGGCTTTTTATCAAAGACCAGAGGTGTCTCGGGCTCCCAAGAGTGACCCCTAGTGTCACTACATCGACACCAACGTCTCGTTCCCTCCATCAGGGAACGGAGGTTACACCAGTAACCATGACGTTTTACTGATGATCATGTTGAATGTGTGCCACTGTCTAAGTAAGAGTCTGTGATACAGGATTTATTTTCAGATTGTGTGAGTTTGTTATGGGGATACGGTATTAATTTTATTTGTTCAGGTCTTGAAAAAGGTCTTAAATTTGATTTCCAAAACTCTGCAGTAACCCTATAAAAAACACATGTTAGAGTAACAATATTACACAAATGTTGTCCCAACTAACCTAAAAGAGTCATCTGAACAAACCCATTTCATATTGAACTGTGTTGCTATTTTGTGAGTTCCCAACATGCCTTGCAACATGAATAAATTATGCAGTCAGTGTTACAGGCTTAGTTGCTGTTTGCTGACATTATTTGTGCTGTTTTTGTTGTTTTTTGTTGCCACTGTTAGTCAATTGTTGTGTGGTGTGATTGTCACTGTCACTGAGGTTTGTGTGTTGTGTTGATGTCTATCGTGTGTTTATGTCAATTGTACGTACTGCCTTGCAAGACAAACCTCTCTCTTCAGAGGCAAATATTGCTGATAACTTCATATAAAAGCAATTGAAATGGTGAATAAATGAAAGTACTCGTATTGTCAATTGATAGTTGGCTGCACAAGAAATTAATATTTCTTTTTCATTTAGTGAACAAACAAATTAACATTGACTAAACAAAGCAATTACTGAGGACAATTATTAAGAGAATTCAAAAATCTTACTGCATTATATTGCGTTGAATTTGGAAGTTTCCTCAATTCTATTTTGAATTGTGTAGTTTAAGACACACATCTAGTTTTATTGTTCTCTCAGAAAGAATGGACTTTCAGGCACTTACATATTTAATAAATAAGATAATTATTCTTTTAAAGAGTGCTTTGCTTTTGAACTTGCTTAAAGTATACTGTTTATTTCTCAAGTTTTTCAAATCCACTAAAAAGATCGGTCAGTAAGAAATCTGACTGGCTGATGATACATTTCTTCTTCTTCACTTTGGCTGGTTGGCTGAAAAGTTCATTTCCAACCCTGATTACATGTGTGTTACATACACCATACTGTTTTATATACTGTTTTAACAATAGTATGCATTGCACATGCTAGTACTCTGAACACAGCCCAGGTTCTTGAACAGATGTAGTTGTGTGTTTGATCGTGTGATCTGTCTCTCTCTAGACGGCGGTGCGTCTGAAGGCGGGTCCGCGGCTCGGCGAGGGCCGTGTTGAGGTGCTCAGGGACGGGAAGTGGGGAACCGTCTGTGACCACCTGTGGGATCTGCCTGCAGCCAGTGTCGTGTGCAGAGAACTGGGCTTCGGTTCGGCCAAAGAGGCCCTGAGAGGAGCTCACATGGGACAAGGTAACACACATCACATACTGTTTTACTACTTCAGTGTTCGTAAAACGCTGTGTGCTCCAGATACCTCAAATCATGTGTCTTGAGGAGAGGTATGCTGCTACTTTACGAAGAGAACAACTTAGCAACCACATAGCAACGCCCTGGAAACCAGCCACAAAACCCTAGCATTGTGGTGATGAGTTCTGCACAGTCAAACACTCAAACTGTGTTCAGATAATTTACAACTCTGGTTAAATGACTTTTTCTCATCTAGTGCAGATCAAATCTCATGAAACTACAGAGCCTGTGACATTCTGATCCTGGAACAGTTTGGCTTAGTGTTAGTTAGTTTGGTTATCTCAAACACATCTATTAAATCCTCCCTGATCCTAAATGCATTGTTATTTATATTTAAAATGGAGAATAATATGGGGTACATTTAAATGAATCTTTTTGAAAAAGCATTTGTTTCATGTATGTACTGTATTTTAATCTCTGGTTCAGCTGCCATCATCCAAACATATTTGAGTTCTCTAGCTGTATCCGAGCAGGTGAGTGTTGATATGACACACGTTGGTTATTTTAGCTCTATTTCCTCACTGATTGAGATTTTACGTGAACTCTTCAAGACTGATTGTGAGAGTCCCGACTTAACAGAAAACACGACTGCTCTCAGACTTTCTGAACTGTATTGAGTTTATATTTCAGAATCATTCGAAACACCCGGGACTGTGTTTGTGTTAATGTTCCCGTGAGAACATTTGGTGTTCACAATCAATCAAAACATTCTTAAAACAAGATACATTTACCTGAGGTAAAATTCCGTCAAATCTTTTTTAAGTCTAGTTTAAAGAATAAATCTCAAATAATAGAGGTTTATGCTTAAAACAAGAAAAAAAAAAAACATTATTTGCTAATGGGTTGAGAATTTTTTTTTTTTTTCTTTCCATTTTGGCAAATAGCAGTTTTGGGTCATGCTTTATTTTAGTGTTCATGTAACTGTGTAATTACATAGGTAATTACTGAGAAATACTAATGAACTACTTGTAATTACTTGATAGAGTTGTTTGCACTTTCATATTGTTATTGTTATTACTATATTAATGAATAATAATAACATGTTATATGTGTAATGTGCCCAAATGTGTATTAATTTAATCTAACAGTGAAGAACACAGTTCATGGAAACCCTGTCAGCAGTATAGGTTGCGTTTTGGATGATGATGTCATCACTGGCCTTCTAAACTAGTTTAACCAGCAAGACTTCCTCAAAATCTTCACCAGAAAGACCTCCTGACTGGTTGTCTGGTATTTGTTGCTCCACAAGCCAGACCAGCGTAAACCAGCAGTGATGTCATCAGATGTTGATATCTGCAGTGACTGATTGTGGCGGTTTGAGCGTGATAATGAGCAGCGAGTTTCCTGAGATCTCATTTACACTCAACTGGATGCTCAATTAGAATCAAAGCAAAACCAACCCGACAGGCACAAAATCTGCTCAACTTCACTTCTCAAAGTTTCTCACTAACTGTCTCAAATGACGCACTACACACTAGACACTTGGCTATCTAGTGTATGAATTTTCAAAAGGTCCTTACAAAAATTTTGAGTTTTGACAAACTTGCCACTCATTATTTTCACATGCAAATGAGCTTTGTGGCAAACTCTTCATTATTGCCAAAGGTTTGCTGCAGGTTCACCACTACCAGTGTAGAGCTGCAAACTTCTGGAAAACATTTGCGGTGAATTTAAGCTCATTTGCATGTGAAAATAATGAGTGGTGAATTTGCAGCAAGTTTGTCAGAACTTTTGATTTTTTTTGTGAGAGGTAGTATCGTCTCAAATGGAACACTAACATTATTTTTACTACACAGAAGCACTCAGCTGACAGAAGTGACGTTTTAAACATGCACGATGTGTTCACACAGTGTGGGGTGATGGTAAAGCATTCAACTCACATTTGCACGCTGCTGTCTTCATTGAAGTTTTGCTAGTTCCCACAATTGTTTTGTACAATACCCCACCCCCTTCTGCTGAAACCATGACCTATTTTGGAGATTCTGCCCCCATTTGGAGGTCTCTGTGCTGCAGCTATACCTACTCAGCTCGCCCTACATAGGAGAAAGGGCGGTGTTGCCTGGCCGTGATGCTGACCAGACAAAAACATTTTAATTAATGATGAACACTGCAACAACAGCACCTTAAAAATGTTAATTAAATGCTTTACCATCAACCCACGCTGTGTGAATGTGTTCATTATGTGAGATACTGTAAGTGTAAACTGAGTTTGGCTTACACGCTAAAGCTAGCAGCAACACATCACATGCATTTGAAATGTCACTATCGTCAGCTGTTAAACGGCGAATGCTTCTATGCAGTAAACAACAATTAGGTGTTCCATTTGGGACGATACTACACTTTTTAATTCCTACACTGCATGATTGAGTGCATAGTGTGTAGTGCATCATTTCACACACAGATTGAGTGCATGAATATTCCACACAATATTATTTCGTTGAAGAAATGCATCATCCATCATATTGCAGTTTACACTCACTCTAATATAGCAAAGATTAGTGCAGAAGTGTGTGATTTAATTAATTTATTTATTTGGCAATTTAATCTTGCAAAACATATTATGCATTAAAACTGCCATCATAAAAAACAATTCTTCTTCAGGTTTAACAGTGTTGAGCCCTGTGTGAGTGTGTGTTTGTGTGAGTGTGTGTGTGTACTGTATGTGTGTGTGTGTGTACTGTATGTGTACAGGTTTTACTATCCTTGTGGGGACCAGATGTCCCAACTGTGTGTACTGTGTGTGTGTGTGAGAGAGAGAGAGTGTGTATGTGTGTGAGAGAGAGAGAGAGAGTGTGTGTGTGTGTGTGTGTGTGTGAGAGAGAGAGAGAGAGAGAGAGAGAGTGTGCGTGTGTGTGTGAGAGAGAGAGAGTGTGTGTGTGTGTGTGTGTGTAGAGAGAGAGAGAGAGAGAGAGAGAGAGAGTGCGTGTGTGTGTGTGTGTCAGTGTTTTCTGAGTTAATGGCTGATTTTAGGTGAATTACATGCTTGAGTCTCAGAATCGTGTCTGTTCTTCATTGTCAGACAGATGACAGTATGTTTAACTCTGTGATGGACTCATTTACTGGTTAAATCATGACCTCACTGTGCACAAATTACAGGGACTCTTGTTCAAACACACACGGCTTTCCATCCGCCTCTGTCTGCTCATGCTATTTTAGTAGTAAATGAAGCATTGAGCTGAATAGACTGTATACATCACACATGTGACTGCGCTCGTTTGTCTTGTGATCAGCCAGTTGTAGTTTTGTGACAAACACAACTGTATTAATAACTGTTTCTAGAACTGGACACATGTCTTTTAGCATGTGAAACTCCAATGACACAGATATATAAATATATGAAATGTGTTTTGGGTTGCAGGTACCGGTCCGATCCACATGAATGCAGTACAGTGTTCAGGCAGAGAGAGCTCCATCACACAGTGTCGATTTCAGGAGGTTCCTCTGAGATCCTGCAAACACAGTCAGGACGTGTCTGTCCGCTGTAACGTCCCAAACACTGGACTTGGCGCCACGGTCAGAAGAGAGCCAAATAAACTTCCGTATTATGTTTGTTTTGCGGCTTGTACCATGACAGTTACAGTAAAATGTCTGTCTCTCTCAGGTGCGTCTGTCAGGGGGTCGAGAGGTCGCTGAGGGTCGTGTGGAGGTGTTGATGGAGGTGAGCGGGCAGCGGCGCTGGGGGTCAGTGTGCAGTGAGAACTGGAGCATTAATGAAGCAATGGTCGTGTGCAGACAGCTCGGGTTCGGCTTCGCTTCCAGAGCCCATCAGGTACAAGATTTACTCCTAATGATCGGCACAGACATGAAATTATTTATTCTACAAATAATAAATAAATAGAAAGTAAATAGATGGTGGAGAGGAAAATATTTGAGCTGTAATCATGCCTCTGTTGGACTCACTGTGAATTCCAGCAAGCGTTTGGCACGAGACCCCCGCCGGTCCTGCAGTCTTCAGTTCAGATTTGACAGATTTTCTGATCATGTGTGTTTGTTTGCATTCCATCCCGCAGGAGACGTGGTTCTGGCCCGGGAACACCGGATCTGAGGAGGTACTTCTTAGTGGAACTCACTGTATCGGAACGGAGATGTCCATTCAGCAGTGCCGCAGAAACGGACAGGTGTACTGTCCTCGAGGGGGTGGGGCCAAAGCCGCCGGGGTCACCTGTGTGGATGGTACGAGTTTAGCTGAATATAATCACACACAGCAAATCATTTTCAGAATCAGTATTTTTGTCTTGTTTTCCAGTCAAAATATCTAAACATCCTTAAAAAAATATACAGAGCAGAATGACTTGTTCTTGTTTCAAAGAAATCTTAACAAATTGAGTTAGTTTATAAACGAGTATTGGCCAGTGGGGTAAGAAAAAAACTACTTAATTGTTAAATCAATGTTAAAGCTCACTGGAGCATATCTTGAGCACTATAGTATTCTTGTGTTACAGTTGAAAATGGTCTTAGTTAAACAGCTGTGATGATGTCATATCTGGTGTGTCTCAGTGGCTCCTGATCTGGTTGTGGATGCTCAGCTGGTTCAGGAGTCGGCCTACCTGGAGGATCGACCGCTGCACCTGCTCACCTGTGCACATGAGGAGAACTGTCTGTCGTCATCTGCAGCGCGCATGCACTGGCCGTATGGACACCGGCGTCTGCTGCGATTCTCTTCACGAATCCTGAATCTCGGACGCGCCGACTTCAGACCACGAGCAACCAGAGAGTCCTGGACCTGGCATCAGTGCCACAGGTGTGTGTGTGTTTGTGTGTGTGTGACTTCAGTTTTACATCTTTTATATAACAGCCAAATATTCCAGTTGACGTGTGTGTGTGTGTGTGTGTGTGTGTGTGTGTGTGTGTGTGTGTGTGTGTGTGTGTATATATATATATATATATATATATATATATATATATATATATATATATATATATATATATATATATACACAGTACTGTGCAAAAGTCTTAGGCACATAAGATGTTTCACAAAAGCATTTGTCTTAAGATGGTTATTTATATCTTCAGCTTTAGTGTGTCAATAGGAAATGTAAATGCTAGACTCCCAAACATTACTTTTGCAAATAGAAAACATTAGAATAGAAGAACAGGGAGCCCTGCAACAGATGTCATGGTACCCACAGAGCCCCACACTGAACATCGAGTCAGTCTGAGATTACATAAAGAGACAGAAGCAATTGAGACAGATTAAATAGATAGAAGAACAGGGAGCCCTGCAACAGATGTTATGGCCCCCACAGAGCCCCCACTGAACATCGTGTCAGTCTGAGATTACATAAAGAGACAGAAGCAATTGAGATTAAATAGATAGAAGAACTGTGGTGAATTCTCCAAGAAGCTTGGAACATCCTATCTGCCAACAACCAAGAAAAACTGTGTCCAGGTGTATCTATGAGAATTGGTGCTGTTTAAAGGCAAAGGTGGTCACACCGAATATTGATTTAGCTTTTTTATGTTTACTGGACTTTGTATGATGTTAATTGATAAATGAAAACTATTTATGTCATTATTTTTTAAGACATCCTCACTATGCAACATTTTTCACAAGTGCCTAAAACTTTTGCACAGTACTGTGTATATATATATATATATATATATCTATGGGGGGGGGCAATATATGCATTCCTACTAGGACTTATTTAACGTTCAACAACGACAAACCGTAGTTTACAGCAAAACTTCGTCATGCCAAAGAGGATGTTTACAGAAGTGGGATAAAATCATGTATAATCAGGCCAAAAACACACTAAGAAAATTGAAGTGGCTAAAAGAAGCTATTCTGAGAAGCTGAAAAACAAGTTTTCAGCTAAAGACCCTACATCAGTGTAGAGAGTCCTGAAAGTCATTACCAACTACAAGACACCATCCCCCAACGCTGTATGGAATCAACAACTGGCTAATGACCTGAATATGTTTTACTGTAGATTTGAAAAGCCCAGTCTCACACCCCACACCCGCTCTGACCTTCACTTCACACAAACATTTACACTTCCTGCCACCACTCTCCTCCCCTCTCCTGCTACTCAATCTGCACTTAAGATCTGTGAAGATGATGTGAGCTGCGTCTGCCAGAAACAAAAGATGAGGAAAGCACAGGGCCCAGATGGTGTTTCACCCGCTTGTCTAAAATCCTGTGCTAACCAGCTGGCCCCCATCTTCACACAGATCTTCAACAGATGATTGGAGCAGTGTGAAGTTCCCTGCTGCTTCAAACGCTCCACAATTATCCCCAACCCAAAGAATCCCAAGATCAAAGGACTTCATGATTACAGACCCGTTGCCCTGATGTCTGAAATCATTTGAGAGACTGGTGTTGGCCCACCTGAAGGACATCACTGGACCCTTTCTGGATCCTGTTCAATTTGCTTATCGAGTGAACAGGTCTGTGGATGATGCAGTCAACATGGGATTGCATCATATCCTGCAACATCTGGACAGACCAGGGACATATGCAAGGATCCTTTTTGTGGACTTCAGTTCAGCTTTCAACACCATCATCCCAGCTATACTCCAGAATAAATTACACCAACTCTCTGTTCCCACGTCTATCTGTCAGTGGATCGTCAGCTTTCTGACGGACAGGCAGCAGCTTGTGAGACAGGGGAAACTCACTTCTAGCACCTGTACAATCAGCACTGGTGCCCCCCAGGGATGTGTGCTCTCCCCACTACTCTTCTCCCTCTACACCAATGACTGCATCACCAAGGACCCCTCTGTCAAGCTCCTGTAGTTTGCAGATGACACCACTGTCATCGGCCTCATCCGAGATGACGATGAGTCTGCATACAGAAGGGAGGTTGAACAGCTGTCTGTCTGGTGCAGTCAAAACAACCTGGAGCTGAACACGCTCAAAACGGTGGAGATCATTGTGGACTTTAGGAGGAACACCCCAACACTGCCCCCCCTCACCATTCTAAGCAGCACTGTGGCAGCAGAGGAGTCACTTTTTTGATGACAATCCATACCTTCAGGTCTCTGGGACTAAAATGGGCACTAAAATGGCCTCCAGCTTTCCATGTCTTTTTGTAGGTAAATTAGAAGATATGATTCTATATGATTATCTCTTGGAAACATTATATTGATGATGTTTTCTTATTATGGGAAGGTCCAGTCATTACTCTGTTGGATTTTATTCAGTTCCTAAGTGTACATTTTTCTGGACTGAAATGTGGAATGAAATGAAATGAACGAGCATAAACAATCTTAGTAAACTGCAGTTAATGTGTGCAGTGATTTACACAGTAGCTGCTGAACAGCTGTTACTATATTGTGTATTTTGGCACGACTGGACTGGTGTTTTTTATTTTATAAAATATTTTGAATTATAGCAATAACAGCAGCTGTAATTACAAGCTTCTTGACACAATAATAACACATTCATTATTTCACTCAGGATCGACTCATTCATGTAATGCTACTGAACGGTGAATATCCTTTGATTCATTTGACTGACTTTGTTCTCATCTCTCACAGACATTACCATAGTATTGAAGTCTTTACACATTATGACCTTTTGACCCTGAACGGCACAAAGGTCGCTGAGGGTCACAAAGCCAGTTTCTGTTTGGAGGACACGTACTGCCCTGAAGGTAAATCTATTCAATAAAATAAAATAAAACAAACAGCAGTGTCACTTTTAAAATAATCATTAAAAAAGTTACATTACTGAGTTATACCGAAAAAGTAACTAAATGTTACATTGATACTTTTTAGAAAGTGAGCGGTTAATTATTTTTGTGTTACTTTTGCTCACCGTGGTTTTAGGTGTGTTTAAAGTGGTATTTTGTGCTTTGGAGAAGTGTTTGTTCTCATGACAGTTTGAGCACAACAGCTTTTAATTGTATTTGTTAGTAAATAATTTAATTAAACTCAAAGTAACACACTTAAATGTTTTCAATTAAGTAATGCATTTAACTTGCGATTACCTTTCTTGTTACTTCCTAAACATCATCTAATTACAGTCACGTCCACACTTAACCCTTGTGCACTCTTCGGTCATTTTTGACCGACATAAATTTTGTTTCTTTAAAAAAATCGCATACGTCATCTCAGGCATGTGATCGGCTAAGCACAAAAAAGCAGGATGTACCGATCAATGTGGGGGGCAGCGAACCCCTCCATAATCAGTTATCAACATTAGTTAACATGAACTAACAATTAAAAATAGTACATGGCCAACATTAACAAAGATTAATAAATGCTGTAAAATATTGTTAATTGTTAGTTCATGATACTTCAATGTATTAACAAATAAAACAATATTGTAAAGTGTTAACAAAAATTCTTGACAAACACACACATTGTTGATCAGCACAATACCATCCAAACAGAGCGCAGAAGTTACAAATATAGAGCCAACATTCGGGAAGGGATCATTTTGACAAGCTTCACAATTTGGGTTGAAATATGATAAACATTGGGTCATCTCGTATTGATGCTGTCATCTCAGTGTTTTCCCGCACACAGCCGTTAGGTGACGCCACCAGCTCATACAGTACTGACTGAAGCAGTTAATGCATGCTGTTAAACATGGATGTGGCATGCAAGGCTACATCGCGATTTCTATTTTAATTCACTCCATAATGCTGTGGATACCATATAATGTGCCAATGTCTCAGAGGTCAACGTTTGGATTATTTAAAGAGATTTCCCTCAACATGTACTGTTCCTGTGCTGCTTTTACAACTGTCACACTGATTTTCCATATTAATGTGAAAATGCCAATAAATAAAAATGTAATATGACATGTTCTTAGGAGTGCCTGTTTGTGGATTGTGGATTTAAATTCAGAGGTTTTACAGAGAGTGGTCTCCCAAAAACTTGTGTCCATTTTTATTACATCTTTAACCCATTCATTTTCCGATTTAAATGGGGGAAAATTCATCTAGACTGAATATTTTCAAATGTCTGCACTGTATCTGCAGGGTTTTATGATTATACAGACAAACGGTTTGATATATTTAAAGATACATTTCACGATTTCACTGCAAATATCACATCAGTAACGCTGGAATTGCAGCTGCTGTGGCGACGGTTTAACCTGTTCTATATCCAACCATTTTATTTCTCGTGATGAATTAAAATAAACCTGTCTTACTTGAATGAAGTCCTGACAGCGAAAATGTGTGTGTGATGCAGAAGCAGCTGTGAAGTTTGTGAGTGAAGTTGTTCCGAGGGAAGTTTGAATGACACTTTTATGGGTGAAAAATGCTTGTTGAGAATGCACCGGACAGGACATTGTCGATATCATAAAGTCCCGATGAAATATTAACACACAAATGTAATTTTTTTAACAGATTTACACAATTCATGCGGGTCACATTTTTAGGTCGGAAAAAATGTAATTCTGTGTTAATCCAGAAGAATCACATCCCTGCATCTGAGTGGCTCGAGGCTTGGGTACTTTCCCTACATTTGCCATCTGAACACACACACACACAAAATTCTCGATGACTCGATGACCACGTGACAAAAAAAAGTTAAAAAATGAATGGATAAGACTATAACACAGAGCAATTTCTTTCAATAATCAATAAATTTAGCCACAATGCAGAATACACAGGCACAAATGAATGGGTGAGATCATAACACATCCATTAATGCAGGACACATGCGCTCACACACACACAAATTCATCCAGAATGCATTAGTGGATCTCTGCAGCCATCTACTGGCTATTATTGTCATAACATGATTTTCAAATCGTGTAATTGTTCTTTTTTTGCACCAGATGGGAGCAATCTTTCGTCATATTTCAACTTATACAAGTGTAGGTTTTTACTGTAGTAAAATGAACATAAATTTGCTTATTCATATATGCAAATTACTGGTGTTATTGTGATAAAAATGTAAAAAAATGCACGTGTATCGTTTGCGGACCGTGATTGATTTTGACCGTGAACAACACAAGTGTGAGTCTAAAGCGAGTTAAAATACGCTTCGGTAGAAAACTCTAGAAACATTTTCTGTTTCCTAATTTCATTGTTTGTAAAGTCTCTCCACTTCTCAGTGGAGGAAAGCACAGTTCCAGTGTGGATGAGAGGTGTAAATGTGGCTAAATAAATGCACATTTTACCAAAAACATATTAGTGTGGACGTAATGTACGTAATGTGTTACTTTGAACTCCAGCACTGTCTATCAGATATCCATTTGCATATGAATCCTTGACGTTTATGCTTCAAAATCTGAACGATTCAATGTAGTCATTTAGCAGAAGCTTTTATCCAATGTAACTTACAAATAAGGAATGCTACAACACAGCTGTGAAGCGTTTATGAAAGTGTGTTTGAGTTGTTGGTGTGTTTCTAAGTGATCTATTGAACTTCAAATAAACCTCGTCCTGAACACGACAGAGATTTTAATGGTCTCTGCTGTCACCGCATTTACTGTTAAAGAGCTTGAGGTTGTTTCAAAACTATATGATGTGCTTGTAAAAACGCTTTTGCTTTGTCTCCATGGCAACAGGCCTGACCAAACGCTACGCCTGTTACAACATGGGTGATCAGGGCATCTCTGTGGGCTGCTGGGATACGTATCGCCACGACATCGACTGCCAATGGGTCGACATCACTGACGTCAGACCGGGCGACTATATCTTCCAGGTGAGAGAACATTTAAACACACCAAAATCTGAATCACAGTTGAACTCACCCTCATGTCGTTCCAAACACATATGACTTTCTTTCTTCTGTGAAACGTGACAGTAATTAAGTTCACGCAGCTCCTTTCTATACAATAATAGTTTATAGTGACCACGACTGTCAAGCTTAAAAATGACCAAAAAAGCACCATAAAAGTATCACAACAGTGCTCCGTGTGACTTGTGTGCAATATTCCGAGTGTTCAGAGCTCATCTGATAGCTCAGTCTGAGGAATAGACCAAAATTTAAGTCGTTATGGACTGAAAAGCATCTTCCCCGCAGCTCTCAAATCTCATTTGCACTCGTGTTTAATTCAAATTCGGTGCGGTCCGTTTCTCACACAAAGTTATCGTATGACTTCAGGACACTCTGCATTTAGTCATACGGGCTACATTTGCACTTGCAGTTTACTGGTCATAGTTGTCTTGAGAAAGCTGCTCAGTAACTCTCGTGTGTTTGTGTATTTTTCCTCTTGGTCTCAGTGTGGAAAGTCGAACCCTTCAGCGCACACAGTCATTTACCAGAATGAGCTCATTACCAGAGAAAATAATGATCTCTAAAATGAGCTGAGAGAGTTCAAGAGCGGTTTATTATTATACCAACATCAGAACTTCAGCTGGAATAGTTTTTTTTTTTCTTTTTCATTTTATTGTTTGAAAGAGCTTTTTGTGTTTTCTGGGAAAGCTGTTTCAGTGGCAGTATTTAAACTAATGGACAGATGCTGAAGTGAGATATGAGCTTTAATTATCGCAGTGCAGACTGCAGGAGTTTGACTCAGTTACTCTCACACTCATATTTATCAATGATTAATCATTATTAACTGATTGACTATTCACATTTCTTTCATTGGAATGTGACTTTATCATACAGAATTAATATTCCACACATTTTACCAGCTAAATGGGTCATATGAAAAGGAGGAAATGCCAAAATCCACTTTAGTTGCTGTGTGCGTAAATATCAGCCCATAATTGCCATTATTCTGGTGATTTTCACTGTTGAGATATGCTCGCAGTCAAAGTTTGGACACCAACTCATTCTTTATTATGACTACTGTTATACTAAAATGTGAAAAATAAAGTCTTCAGAATTATAAGATAGCACAAATGAAAATATGGGAATTATGCAGTGCCCAAAACACAATATGCTCTAACAGTGGAATATTTTTCCCATTTGATTTTTTGGCATAAAATAGGGCTAGTAACAAAAATAAGACATTTTTGTCCAAATATTTGGGAAATGTTGCCATATGCAACTCTTTACCACAATGAAAAATGGTCAAAAAAATGTGTCTTTCTCAAATACTCATGATTGGGGTCTGGGTATCTCAGCGAGTATTGACACTGACTATCACACCTGGAGTCATGAGTTTGAATCCAGGGTGTGCTGAGTGACTCCAGCCAGGTCTCCTAAGCAACCAATTTGGTCCGGTTGCTAGGGAGGGTAGAGTCACATGGGGTAACCTCCTTGTGGTCGTGATTAGTGGTTCTCGCTCTCAATGGGGCGTGTGGTGAGTTGTGTGTGGATCGTGGAGAGTAGCATGAGTCTCCACATGCTGTGAGTCTCCGCGGTGTCATGCACAACGAGTCACATGATAAGATGCGCGGATTGACGGTCTCAGAAGTGGAGGCAACTTGTCCTCCGCCACCCGGATTGAGGTGAGTAACCGCACCACCACGAGGACCTACTAAGTAGTGGGAATTGTGCATTCCAAATTGGGAGAAAAAGGGATAAAAAATCAAATATAAACTACTCATGATCAATTTCTCCTTGAATTAAATTATTATTTTTATTATTTTTTTTTCCTTCAAACTAAAATTGAGCAAAAGATTGCGTCGCAGACTTCAATATTGTCATTTTTATTGTGAAAAGCTAGCTGTGCACTCTTCTTGCCCTTTCTATAGAACACTGTTGTGTTCATTTTTGTCGTAAAAGGAGAAATACAAATCAAACAAATCTTTATGCATAAATGAATAAATGTAATAATATAAATGAATAATATTTTAACTGTCTGTAAAAAATTCCCAATGGGAAAATGCAGTAGTGCAATTTCATTGTGGGACAGTGTTGCCATATGGCATTTTCTGTAAAACTGTGCCAGATAATGTTTATCAGATAACATTAACTTCTCAAAGATGCAGAAATAAAATGCTAATGTAGAAGAAACATACTTTAAACGAGCATTTGTGTGGAGCGCTTCAGCAGGTGTCTCCTCTGGAAGGATGAACCCGGGAAAAACAGAAAATATCAAAGGGCATGTGCCTCAAAAACAGCACATATTATTTCCATCGATGCTTTCTGTTTAAAATAAAATCTGAAAGGTGAGAAAGTGAAAGAATGTGTACCTAAAAGGATCTTATTTCTTATATTTGTGTCTGGAATTCAGCTCTGATCATTCTCTCAAGCGACTTCATGAAGTGCATCCTGAGAAGCTTTTAAACTGTATTGAAGGAGTTACGACGGGATTCCTTTTGTATGTTTTTGTGAAATGTGTTATTCCTGGTTGTGTTGTGCTGGTTTCTATGTCTATGTTGTTCTGTGATTTAGACACTCAGAGTCGGTGGGGTGGGCGATTCGAGCGTTATGGTCTAGTTTATGATCACATTACGTCTGATGGGAGACGCTGGTAGATCACTTGAACTCGCCACGAAACCCCTTTGAGCAGCATTTTACTGGACAGCAGTTTCCACGTGTGTCTTTTATACAATTACAGGGTGTTTTCTAAGATAGCCAAGATTGTGGCCTTTCAGTTTTAGGATGGTGCGTTTAAAGACATTTACTCGTGGTCACCTAAAGATCATCCTCCATGATTGCTCAGTCATTTAAGAATCAGCCGAGTAATCTTTCCGTTCCACCCGCGATTTAAAATAGAATAAAGAGTCGAGAGTCTTTAGTACAGGAGAGTTATTTCAGTCTTACAACAGTAGGTTGTTGTTTATGACTCTAAAATCAAAACTAAAATGAATTTATGAATTTGAACTTAGTGGCACAAATAAACTTGTTGCCTTTTTAATGTAATCACTTTTATGAGGATACATGTGGGATACTTGCATGGAAAAGTTTGAGTTAAGATGGAATATATGACTTCTTTCTTTGAAGCAAACGCTGCTGTATTTAACTCAACAGACATGATGGAAAAACAATGTCGGCCGCGAGTGCCTCGTAATGACAGCCTGTTAGTAGATGTTGCTGTTCCCGCCCCTTCCTGTGGACACTTCCAGTTAAATCTAGCTGATTTTTAGTTCTTTCCAAGATCCACATGAGGGAAATGTATACTTGGTTTGTGATGTGCTAGTTTTGTCCTCTAGGTTGAGGTTAACCCGTCTCTGGACATGGCAGAGTCAGACTTCCAGAACAATGTGATGCGCTGTAGATGCAGGTATGACGGAGGACGAGTTTATTTGTACGGCTGCCACGCAGGTGAGTTTACAACATGAATGAGTTAATGCAGTTCTTCAAAAGAACATTCAGTATCTAGAGCAGCATTTCAGATTCATGACACAAATAAGTTCATGAGATTGTGATAGAAATGCTATTATATATTATGATCATTTATATTAAATAAAAAATAGCTGCAAGCAATCATCATCTGGGTCCACCCAGTTTGGAAATGACCAAGATTGCCAAATTAGAACAAACAGATTCTGTTGATACCATGGATCAAATTGTATTGGTTGTAAATGTCAACAAAGAGTTGTAAAGTTTCAGGATTTTCTTCATTTACAGTGCCTACTACCATCGAAAATTGGCAGAATTTGGCATGTGTGCTAAGAGTGTCATGCTGTTCATGTGTACCAAGTTTTGTTAAATTTGGATATTGCCCTCTTAAGATACAGGCTAATTAGTCATTATGGGCAACATGTAAAAATACATTGGCTTAATTTTTCTTGCAGGAATGGAAATCCATATGATTTTATGCAGCGGCACAGAAGGATTTAGAATTGTTTTTTTGTTTTTGTTTTTATTCTAGCCATTATGGTTTCAGAGTTATCAGCGAAAATGTAAATGAGTGCAACCTTGTTGCCGATCTCACAAAATTCGGTACGCAGCTTCTTCTAGACCTCCACATTTCATGACTATCGGACATTCACAAATAAATTTGTTGGCTAACGAGTTCTGAATTCAATTGGCTGTTGGTGTCCATTTTAGTTGATTTGTGTTATTGATATTTTAAGGATATGTTGGCACTTGACCCAAAGAAAAGGCCAAACGTCAACTTCCTCAATCAAATGGTTGCAGATTAAGAACAGATTTTTAGTTGTTTGAACCCCTTTGAGCGGAACTGAACAAAACTTGGCATGCATCCTCAAAATGTTGTGTTGTCAACGTATACCAAGTTTCATTAAGTTTGGACTTTGCATTCAGAAGATATAGCGTGATGAGTGAATTTGTACCACAATTGATCTTAATATTGAAGTATATTAATGAAAAATGTTTTTAGAAAAAAAGCACACTGAATTGCACTAACTGAAAAATAAACGCATTGCATTAACAGTGCTTGCATTTTTCATATGGTTGTATATTTAAGCTGTGAATATCTTAATTGAAAACATTTCACACAAAATAAAGACATTTCACATCATTACAAAAATGTATAATAAATATCCACATTCCAAAGTTCAGTTCCAAAATATTCAGTTTTCTTTTTTTATTTCATCTTTATTATTCAACATGCAATATTCAGTCCATTATATTTCACATTACAAATTCACCTCTAAAATTTCAGTGATTCAAATTCAGGCATCCTGGCATTGCAGGAAAAGCAGTAGAGTGCAGATGCACAAACTTCCCTTGCTGTTTCAAGCTTCACCACTAGGTAGTGCAAACGAGTGTTGATGAAGATCAAGAGCAACTGCTTTTCCTGCAATGTCAGGATGTACAAGGTTGAATTTCTGAGGTGAATTTGTAATGTGAAATATAATGGACTGATTATTGCATGTTGAATAATAAAGGTGAAATAAAAAAGAAAACTGAATATTTTGGAATTGAACTTTGGAAGGTGAATATTTATTATTGAATTTTTAATGATGAAATTTTGGGTGAAATGTTTTCAATTAAGATATTCAGTTTAATATACAACCATTTGAAATTGCATCCCCCAAAAAAGTACTGTTAATGCAATGTGTTTCTTCTTCAATTAATGCAATTCAGTGTGCTCTTTTGTTTCAAAGACATTTGCAATTAATATACTTCCATATTTTAATTTTATCGATAAAATTATTGATTATATCAAAACTATCTGATGAAGCCAAAAAGCTGTTCAATTTTGAGCAAATTGGACAAACAGCAGTTTTTCACAAAATATAAACTGCCGGAAAAAATTATAGACCAAAAAAAACAAAAAATCAGAGATATACATTTTGTTTGCCTCCACTCAAGGAATCAAAGACACATAATTTTGAGTACAGCACTTATGGTTCCTGAGTTAAAGACAAAAGTGTTAATTTGATTATTAAAGCGCCACCTAGTGTTGGACGTGTGTGCGTGTGCATGGGAGTAGTGGGTGGGATTTGGGACCATCCTACCAAGTTTTTGACACCAAACACTTTTAGGGAATAATAATAATCACTTCGTGCTTGGACCCCTAAAAATGCATATATGTGTATGAATAAAATGTATAAAAATGTGTCATTTCATTTATTATTACTGGTGTAAATTATTATTATTATTATTATTATTATTATTATTATTATTATTGTCTGTCCTCTCGTCTCCCAGGTGATGCGTACAGTGCAGAGGTAGAGGACCTGTTTGAACACCAGCGTCAGATTTCAAACAACTTCCTCTGACAGAACACCGAGGCAGGACAGGAAATACAGGAATGACAGTTTCCTCTACTCGCAATACTTAAGATCAACTCTTCTGCCATGTGTGATGTCATCGCTCATCAGCCAATCAGAGCTAATGATGGAAAGACACCAGCAGAAGGGGCGTGTTTTGAGTGTTGTGATGGATGAGGGTGGAGTCTGTCTCATGCCTGATGAGTAGTGGGTGGGGTTAGTGAGATGATTGATAAGTAGGGGTCGTTCTCAGTTCAGTACACTCAAAAAGTTTGAGCCGTCTCGTTTTAATCAGTCCTAATTATCAAACAGCATTTTCTTCATGAATTCTAAGACTTAATTTAGTGAAGCACAGAGGCACAGCTGAAGCAATGCTCAGTTACACTAAAAGGAATTTCTTGAATTTGGAAACTGTATAATTGTATGTATGTGTGTGATTGAGTGTCATTATCTTGATTTAAGAAATGATGCTCTATCAACACAATAAACGTAACACTAGACCAAATCGATTTTCAGGATGTTTGAAGTAAATTAAAAATTATTGAACTGAAAAGTGTCATTCTTTCTGGTGCTTTTGTCTCATTTACATTTAGAAATACTGAATATTACTTTGAATATTGTTTTAGTCTCTATAAAGACAGTGTTGCAGGAAACATTTGTTCATCAGAATGAAAACACTGCATTTCCTGACTTCTGGTCACATATTTCTAATAGACGTTTTAATCTTCCTCCACTTTCAAAGAGCCGCTGGTGCTGGAGATTTTAGTGGCTGTTACACTTTTGGACATTATATTAATTAGTTATTAATTATTGATATGAATAGAGCTGCAGTGATTGTTGCTTCATGAAATAAAAATGTGTAATCACTGTTGTATTGGCATGTACAGGTTTATACAATTTATGAATTCTGGTTTGTATTTGTGACTTTCGACTGACCTCAGTATTTAATACTTGTTTAATGTTATTGAAAGAGGTTTCTCTTTATGAAGAAAGAACAGTAGGTCAGTTTTGTGTTTTACAGATTGTACTTCAATACTTGAAAAATAAATGTTTCCTGTGTCTATCCCAAGAAATGTGAAACTCAATGTTCTATGTATCCCAAGTTTTCAAGGCGCTTGCAGTTATTGGACACCAAGCGGTGTAAAACTCAAAGATCAAACTATTTTAATGTTTCACTCACAGAATGAGCTGCTCATTTAGGCATGGTCGGTAAGCAATATTTATGTCAAAATAAAACGACTTCATTTTGGTCTCGGGTTCCTGTTCTGTCACCACGTGCAAAACCTGCGAGTTACACAAACATTGCTTCAGTAACACTTCACAATAAGGTTGTATTCGTTGACTACATTGATTACAGCTTTTATTCTTAATTTATGTTCATTTCTACATATGCGTAGCTGAAATTAAAAGTTAACATTAGTTACTTAAAATTAAGTTGTTCATATTAGTTCGTTCATAATGTGTTAACAATGAACACCACACAAAAAAATGTTCCTACAGAGTAGCCTACTTTTGTCATTATATATATATATAAACTCAGCAAAAACAGAAACGTCCTCTCACTTTCAACTGCTTTTATTTTCAACAAACTTAACGAGTAAATATTTGTATGAACATAAAAAGATTCAACAAGCTAAGACATAAACTGAACAAGTTTCACAGACATGTGACTAACAGAAATGGAATAATGTGTCCCTGAACAAAGGGGGGGTCAAAATCAAAAGTAACAGTCAGTATCTGGTGTGGCCACCAGCTGCATTAAGTACTGCAGTGCATCTCCTCCTCATGGACTGCACCAGATTTGCCAGTTCTTGCTGTGAGATGTTACCCCACTCTTCCACCAAGGCACTTGATGTTCCTGGACATTTCTGGGGGGAATGGCCCTAGCCCTCACCCTCCGATCCAGCAGGTCCCAGACGTGCTCAATGGGATTGAGATCCGGGCTCTTCGCTGGCCATGGCAGAACACTGACATTCCTGTCTTGCAGGAAATCACGCACAGAATGAGCAGTATTGCTGGTGGCATTGTCATGCTGGAGGGTCATGTCAGGATGAGCCTGCAGGAAGGGTACCACATGAGGGAGAAATGCACAGCGTTGAGATTGTCCACAATGACAACAAGCTCAGTCCGATGATGCTGAGACACATCGCCCCAGACCACGATGGACCTTCCACCTCCAAATCGATCCCACTCCAGAGTACAAGCCTCGGTGTTACGCTCATTCCTTCGATGATAAACGCGAGTCCGACCATCACCCCTGGTGAGACAAAACCGCGACTCATCAGTGAAGAGCACTTTTTGCCAGTCCTGTCTGGTCCAGCGAAGGTGAGTTTGTACCCATAGGCGACATTGTTGCTGGTGATGTCTGGTAAGGACCTGCCTAACAACAGGCCTACAAGCCCTCAGTCCAGCCTCTCTCAGCCTATTGCGGACAGTCTGAGCACTGATGGAGGGATTGTGTGTTCCTGGTGTAACTCGGGCAGTTGTTGTTGCCATCCTGTACCTGTCCCGCAGTTGTGATATTCGGATGTACCGATCCTGTGCAGGTGTTGTTACACGTGGTTTTCCACTGCGAGGACGATCAGCTGTCCTTCCTGTCTCCCTGTAGCGCTGTCTTAGGCGTCTCACAGTACGGACATTGCAATTTATTGCCCTGGCCACATCTGCAGTCCTCATGCCTCCATGCAGCATGCCTAAGGCACGTTCACACAGATGAGCAGGGACCCTGGGCATCCTTCTTTTGGTGTTTTTCAGAGTCAGTAGAAAGGTCTCTTTAGTGTCCTAAGTTTTTATAACTGTGGCCTTAATTGCCTACCGTCTGTAAGCTGTTAGTGTCTTAAAGACTGTTCCACAGGTGTATGTTCATTAATTGTTTATGGTTCATTGAACAAGCATGGAAAACATTGTTTAAACCCTTTACAATAAAGATCTGTAAAGTTATTTGGATTTTTACAAAATTATCTTTAAAATACAGTATCCTGAAAAAGGGACGTAAAAAAATTACTAAAAAATACTAAGAAAAGTATATTTGTTTTCATTTTGAATCAAGGTTTTTTTCTTACCATATTGGCAAAAAAAGAAGCATAAATGTTACTCAGTTGTTGGATTTCTCCAAAAACAAGACAAAATATCTTTTTATTTTGCTTCTCAAATAAAAGTGTCTTGTTTTCCAGTAAAAAAAACACAAAAAAGTCTAAATCTTAAAACAAGACAAAAGTACTCTGTATACATTATATAGTTCATATATATATGTACATATTCAAATCCCACTAATAAAATATTGTGTGTATATATATACACACACACACACACACACACACACACACACACACACACACACACACTACCGGTCAAAAGTTTAGGGTCACTTACTCATTCTTTTCTCATTTTAGAATAATAGTAAAGTCATCACAACTATGGAATAACAGAAATGAAACTATGGGAATTATGTTCCAAAATAAATCCAAACTATGTTATACTGTATTTTAGCATCTTCAGAGTAGCCACTCTTTGCAGAAATGCACTCTGGGCATATATGCTGACATATACTGCATGTACATAATATACTGTATGTGTTTTACATAAATTGTCATGCATCAGATTTCTGTAGGGGAAGAAAATTATTTTTTTGCAGAGAATAGTGTTTAATTAAAGATTAATAAACTCTGTAAAAATAGTTTATTATTAGTTCATGATACTGCATTGACTAATATAAATACAACCTTAATGTAAAGTGTTTCTATAGCTTCAAACACAACGCAGAGACAAACCCAGCAACATGAGTTAATATACAGTGAATCATTTTAATCAAATTGAAAAATAAATTAAATGAAATATAAATGAAATTAAACAATAATAAACATTCCGATGCTTGTCAGAAAAGGTGGAATTTGTTCTTCCTGCTACATCAACAAAAGAAAGGTATAGAAAATGTCTCGTATACATTAATATCTCATGCCGTATTTGTGAGTTTAAAAAAATCGACACTGTACAGTAAGAGAGCATCCGTCAGCTCTGGTGTTCGGATGGAACGATTAAAGCAGAGAGACTAGAGGAATCATTGGTACATCAGTAATACTGTTCAATGTCACGAGACTCGCTTTTATATCGAAAAATCAAAATTCAGGGGTCAGAGTCGCAGTTTGACACATGAGCGTCCTGAGAGGAGCGTTACATCATTTTACGTGACGCGCTCTGATGGAGTCGAGGATGTTCTCGTCCGTGTACTAATCACCGAACGGCTTCAACATCTGAACACACAAATGACAGATGAAGAGGAAGAGCGTGGAATGCAGGAAGGAAAGAGAGATGAAGACCTTGTGAACCCCTCAGAATGATTCTGTGTGAACGTGCTGACCTGCATTTACAAACACACTGCGGAGAGAGGCGACAGTCCTAAAAAGCAGAGCATTATGGGCTAGTTTCTTTTCTTCACATTGTTGTTTGAGGACAGTCTCTGCCGCCGGGCGGGCTTCAGGGTGCCCAGTGTCACTTTACTTCGGGCAACTTCAAACAGTTTGGAAAAGACCTACAACAAGAGATCCCAGTCAGTTATTATCACACACACACACACACACACACACACACACACAGCTGGGATATGAATACAAGTGATTAGAGAGGTCAGAGGTCACTAGAGGGCAGAGTTCACATCTCACCTTCCTGGGCGTCCTCTGTTTGAGCACAAAGTGAGAAGAAAGTGAGACATTAAAAAGAGGAAGAGACACAGAACACTCACTGAGAGATTAAAGCCCTGCAGGTGTTTAAAAGAAAAATGATGCAGGATCATCTATTATTGAAATAAAAGAGTCATGACTCAAAACTCAAGTGCAAATAGCTTCTTTTTAAATATTTCCTCATTTGCAAATTAATTTGGATAAAAGCTTCTGCCAAATCAGTGGTATTCAAACTGGAGTCCAGGAACCCCCAGGGGGCGCTAGGAAGGTCCATGAAATAAATGAAAAAAAGTTTGACATTACCAGATGAGACATTATTACCATTAGTGGTCAGCTGAAATACTGCATCGGCCGACACATTTTCCAAGACACGTCTGAGACATGTAAATGACCAATCACAGTTCATTTGTTGTTACGTGCCATCATGTTTCCACAATAATCGACTGGAGTACAACAATGTGTCGTTTAAACTGTCCTGCGTATCAGAGCTCTCTCTCTCCTCAATAGTTCCCTGAAACTGTTAACGGTCTTGTCTAATGATACGAGGGAAATTATCAATAAAACATTTCGTTTAATGTCAGGAAATATGTGGATATCTCATTTAAACAGATTTAATTCAAGAACCTCACAAAACTTGAGCAAATCCAGCACTCGTATATCTTTCTCTATCAGTCTGGATCTCTGGTGAATATTTCATGATGGTCAGTCCATGGCACTTCAAGTTGGTGATCCAGGCCGAGTAAACTGAAACGGTTAGTAGATTGCTGCTTGTGCTGGATATGAAGCGATAGAGCAACTTCAAAAGACGTGCTCTAAATATATAAATGTCTTATTCACTGTGTACTGTATGTACAATTGGTTTGATTCGGTCTTTAGTGAGAAAATGTGATTGTTAATGTGCACATGCTGTCAGTGGTTGCTGGACTACTGTGTGCACTGTTGATATATAATCATTTCCTTGTGTGGAAATAATTAATCAAATAAGACTAAACAGAAACCAGGAGAAATGGCTTTCTTATTTTTTTTAAAGATTTATTTTTCCAAAGTTAAAAGAGTAAATATAGAGCTAAATTAAATTTGTTGTTTTTTAGCAATTTTATGTGTAAGCTATGATTGTATTAAATTGTGTGATATATCGGCCACCCTGCTCTCTGGATATCAGCAATTAAAAAACCCATATCAGTCGACCGCTACTTTTTATTCTGCTTTCTAAAGACTGGCAATCATGATTATATTTTTCCTCAGTTTTTAACTGCAAGAAATAATATATCTGTATGTATACTGGTGGCCAAAAGTTTGGAATAATGTACAGATTTTGCTCTTATGGAAAGAAGTTGGTACTTTTATTCACCAAAGTGGCATTCAACTGATCACAATGTATAGTCAGGACATTAATAACATGAAAAATTACTATTACAATTTGAAATAAATGTTCAGAACTTCTTAAACTACTTCAAAGAGTTCTCATCAAAAAATCCTCCACGTGCAGCAATGACAGCTTTGCAGATCCTTGTTATTCTAGCTGTCAGTTTGTCCAGATACTCAGGTGACATTTCACCTCACACTTCCTGTAGCACTTGCCATAGATGTGTCTGTCTTGTCGGGCACTTCTCACGCACCTTACAGTCTAGCTGATCCCACAAAAGCTCAATGGGGTTAAGATCCAGAACACTCTTTTCCAATTATCTGTTGTCCAATGTCTGTGTTTCTTTGCCCACTCGAACCTTTTCTTTTTCCCATAAGGCCTGCACCCCTGAGTCTTCTCTTTACTGTTGTACATGAAACTGGTGTTGAGCGGGTAGAATTCAATGAAGCTGTCAGCTGAGGACATGTGAGGCGTCTATTTCTCAAACTAGAGACTCTGATGTACTTATCCTCTTGTTTAGTTGTACATCTGGTCTTCCACATCTCTTTCTGTCCTTGTTAGAGCCAGTTGTCCTTTGTCTTTGAAGACTGTAGTGTACACCTTTGTATGAAATCTTCAGTTTTTTTTGGCAATTTCAAGCATTGTATAGCCTTCATTCCTCAAAACAATGATTGACTGATGAGTTTCTAGAGAAAGCTGTTTTGCCATTTTTGATCTAATATTGACCTTAAGACATGCCAGTCTATTGCATACTGTGGCAACTCAAAAACAATCACAAAGACAATGTTAAGCTTCATTTAATGAACCAAATATCTTTCAACTGTGTTTGATATAATGGCAAGTGATTTTCTAGTACCAAATGATCAATTTATCATGATTACTCAAGGATAAGGTGTTGGAGTGATGACTGCTGTCTAAATTTGATCAAAAATGACTTTTTTCAAATAGTGATGGTGCTGTTTTTTACATCAGTAATGTCCTGACTATACTTTGTGATCAGTTAAATGCCACTTTGGTGAATTAAAGTACCAATTTCCATCCGAAACAGCAAAATTTGTACATTATTCCAAACTTTTGGCCACCAGTGTATGTTTGTGGTTAAATATTTCTTGAAAGTTTAGCGGTCACCTTTAGTTTGATCACAGGGGGTGTACGGTGACATTCTCAGTAAAGCTGCTTTGGAACAATTGTGAAAGCATTTATTTAATTTAATTAAAAAGTTTTTCTTGACAAGGAATTTTGGAATATAATTTTTACATATAGTTTGTTAATGATTCATTTTGGCTTTAGTACACTGACAACAAACAGTATTTATCTCACACAGTAAAGTTGGTGCTTTTTACATGGACATATAAAACCATCTTTATATTTTAAGAAGGGGGGCTCCCTCACAAGACTATCATCATATTTGGGGTCCTTGACATCAAAGTTTAAAAAATCTTTTGCATAGACTTAGTTTGAATGCAAGCGTTCTGAAGAGTTTGAAAGCATCTTACTAAATAATACAGTAAAAACCTTTTTATAACCAAAGACCCTTTCAAGGCAAGTCAGTCCACTCTTTGGTGATCTTTGGAACGCTCTCAGGCCACTATTTCTCTATGTAAACAAGTGGTATACAAGTGCAGCTCCTATCTACTTGAATGGGGAAAGACTGAAATCTCCAAAACAGTCAAGATTATGATCAAAGAAAACATTTCAAATCAGCAGTAAAATCTGATGACACTAGTATCATAACTTGTGCTCCTTTAGCTCAGATCACACTTAAAAACACTATTTTCAGGCTGCTTCAGCTAATGCATGTTGTTGAGTTGATTGACAGGTGATATCTGAATCTAAAAGGTGATTGACTCTTTTACCTGTGAGGCAGGACTTCCTGTCTACATCTGTTGACCGTTCCAATACGTCCGGGGACTATTTTTAGAAGTGCTTGTGTTACTGATGTAGTTCCTGTAGATTTGCTCTATGTAAACTGTGTCTTCCTGGTTTCCTTACGGACAGCCAATTCTTATGTATTGTCTAATGACCAATATGATGCCTGATATTATACATCTACTGTATACTGCTTTATCAGTTTTCAAATACAAATAATCTTCAGACCAAGTGTAATAGCATGCTTCAGGTGAAACCACGCAGTAAAATAATGTCCATTATAAAAGATCTAGTTCATTCTATTAGCGTTTGGTGCTTTTGAAACTGGGCAGAGCAGAAGCTTACTGTTTGAAATGGAGAAAGTTAAATTATGGCTGATACTGATACGGCCGCCAATATATCATGCATCTTTAGAAAATGGTCAAGAAAAAGTACATTTTGGCATAAGGAACCAAACTAATATCCAAAAGTGAACATCTGGGAAAACAATATAATGAAAAAGTGTAGAATAGAAGCCCTTGAGATGAGAGCTTGAGCTGTACTACAGACAGGAAAGAAATACACAAATGAAGTGTTTGAGTCACATGATGTGTAGGAGTGGAATGAAGTGATTGTGTAAAGGAGCTGTAACACACACCTGTTCCCACAGCGTTTCTGCCACCTGATCGATGAAGCTGCCCACCTCTCTGAACTCTCCAGAGTATTTGACATATGCCCAGGTGCACAGCGACACCAGCGCCACACCCATGATCATATTACACATCGCCGCCACAGAGTTTATGCCCACAAATCCCGTCACCAGAGAGACCACGTACATGACAAACATCACAGCAAAGAGCGTGGCGGGCGTGCGTGCGGCGTAGAAAATGTTCTTTCCGTCATTGTGTTTGATGAAGTTTGCGTACACCTCGTCGATCTCGTGCTCAAGTTGCTCCTGATAGCGCCGGCAGAACTCCTCGCCACCCATCTTCTTCACCGCACGGAACTGACGAATGCAATTCTGCTTGAACTCGTTGTGACTGCACTCCAGATTGGCCGGTGCCATGTACGGTTTATCACCTCCACACACCTGCAGACAGGAAGTAAACAATCAGAGGTTTCGCACGCAGAGTTCATGTTAACGTGTTTGAGAGCTGTGGTGTGTTCTGGTTTACCTGCTCCATGCTTCTGCTGTAAGTCTCTTTAGCTCCTGCGACAGCTGCGAGGTTATTCGCTTCAGCTGTCGCCTGATGAACAAGAAGAGAAATGATGGAACGTTTTTGAAGCTGATACAACAACTCAATTCACACTGCACACCACCAGTGTAAAGTTAACAAACATTTGTGTGAAGTGTATGTTTCTTATGATCTCTTTTTTGGGAACTATCAAGAGTAACGGTTTATTCCAGGGCTTTTGCAGAAAGTGCCGTTCTCGTTTACATGATGTTTCAGAATGCTTGTTTCCTTACGCCGCTTAAGGGCTAAAGAGAAAGAGGTTTAACACATCCAGGTTCCTCCTGGAGAACACGGCTTAATGTGGTCATGTAAACACATAAGCGACGTTTTGATGAATGTTTGAAGAGTGCACATGTGTGTGAACAGACCGGGATAAGAAACGTCATAGGATGGAGCCCAACAACATGTCAACACAGCTGGAAGAATTCAACATTTCTGGGAGTACAGTGGGAAAATCACATACACTATAAACTACACCCATTTATAAAACACCAATGTAAAATATCGACTGTCCCTCACGTTCACGTATATGTGCTCATACATTGGGGGAATCCTGGTGTTTGACGTAAGAGGGAAACCCCACTATTGCAGCACAATTCAGCTGCAGGTCATGATAAAAAGTGAAGGAAACAAACACAGCAACAACTCTGAAAATAAAGCAAAGCAACAGAGAAAACAAATAGCAAAGTCGTCCTCGGACGCCATGTTTGCTATTCACACAAAGGTCGCAGGGAAATGACGTAACTGTGGAGAAAACCACTTACTGACCGAGCCGCCTGAATACACGAGTAAAGAGAAAGCCGATAACACCGATTTCTCATGTGCACCGATTTCGAGCCTTAATTTTCTGGAGTCCATGAAAACATAGTCAATGTATTCTGGGATTGTCTGAGAGGGTGTGATTTTGATTTTGGCCGAAAGGAAGCCCCTTATAATGCATTTGTTTAAATGGCAGGGACAATACAGAATAGCACGGTTAAATGAAAATATAATGCAGCAGATGCGCTGTATAGAAGCGTTTAGATGCTTAAGCATCGATATTGATGAAAAATGTTCCCCTACATGAAAGTGGTTTTAGGAAGCCACTGGTTATAAAAATACTTTTTTTATGCATCTTTTGTTTTAAGGTTAATTTTTTTTAGACAGTAAGTGGAAGCTCTGAATGCACAACAAAATCTAAAATGGTTTATTACAATCATGAACAGTTCATGAACAGTTTGACCACTGAAAACTAATGAGCAAGCTCTGACAGTTATTGGGGACATTTTTTCATCAGAGTAGGGAAGCACCAAAATTTCGGCCACCGAAACAGAAATGCTGGCTTAAAATGTGAACAGAAACAGTTCATTTAAAATGCGGTAACAGAAACACTCACATGCAGAAAAAGCATCGTTTAAGTTGCACACTTAAGTCCACATCCCCAGAAGAGAAGAGATCGCTCTCTTGATCATTAATGAAGAGTGTTTTCCAGCACTGCAATAATGTGTTATTGTACATCGTGATCATTACTGACAAACTCCAATATGACAGTAAAGAAGCATAAAAGCGCCATTAAAGTAGTCTGTATGACTTGTGCATTATATTCAAAATCTCCAGAAGCCAAACAATAGTTTTGTGAATCACAAAAGATATAAGTCAAATATAAGTAAAGGGTTAAATAAACAAGTAAAGGATTAATAAGTAAAATAAGTGTTGTAGTGTTAAGACATTTATACTACATTTTATTATTGTATAATACAATTAGAATGAAAAACAACAATATTTATAATAACTGAGTAATGTGATATTCTATCACAAAGTGAACACGAGAGATCCACTGAAGAATCCACTCCACATTCCAGGTCCACATACACAGAGAATTACTGTTAATATTGCTGCTGCATTATCCAGTAGAGTAGATAACAATCAAGATATATTTAATAGGCTATTACTATTCTCTCTATCACTCACACACACAGTGACTCACACACTAACTCACTCGCACTCACTCACACACACGCACTCACACGCACTCACTCACGCACTCGCTCTCACACGTACTCGCTCTCACACGCACTCGCTCTCACACGCACTCGCTCTCACACGCACTCGCTCTCACACGCACTCGCTCTCACACGCACTCACTCACACACGCACTCACTCACACACACACACACAGTGACTCACACACACACGTGACTCACTCGCACTCACTCACACGCACGCACTCACACGCACGCACTCACACGCACGCACTCACACGCACGCACTCACACACGCGCTCACTCACTCACTCACGCATTCACTCACACACGCATTCACTCACACGCATTCACTCACACACACAGTGACTCACTCGCACTCACTCACACACACGCACTCACTCACACACACGCACTCACTCACACACACGCACTCACTCACACACACGCACTCACTCGCACACACAGTGACTCACTCGCACTCACTCACACACACGCACTCACTCACGCACACGCACTCACACACGCACACGCACACGCACTCACACACGCACTCACTCACACGCACTCACACGCACTCACACACACGCACTGACTCACACACACAGTGACTCACACACACAGTGACTCACTCGCACTCACTCACACACACGCACTCACTCACACACACGCACTCACACGCACTCACTCACACACACAGTGACTCACACACACAGTGACACACTCGCACTCACTCACACACACGCACTCACTCACACACACGCACTCACTCACTCACACGCACTCACTCACACGCACAGTGACTCACACGCACAGTGACTCACACGCACAGTGACTCACACGCACAGTGACTCACTCGCACTCACTCACACACACGCACTCACTCACACACACGCACTCACACGCACTCACTCACACACACAGTGACTCACACACACAGTGACTCACTCGCACTCACTCACACACACGCACTCACTCACACACGCACTCACTCACTCACACACAGTGACTCACTCGCACTCACTCACACACACAGTGACTCACACACACAGTGACTCACTCGCACTCACGCACTCACTCACACACGCACTCACTCACTCACACACAGTGACTCACACGCACTCACTCACACACACAGTGACTCACACACACAGTGACTCACTCGCACTCACTCACACACACGCACTCACTCACACACACGCACTCACTCACTCACACACAGTGACTCACTCGCACTCACTCACACACACGCACTCACTCACACACACGCACTCACACGCACTCACTCACACACACAGTGACTCACTCGCACTCACTCACACACACGCACTCACTCACACACACGCACTCACACACGCACTCACACACAGTGACTCACTCGCACTCACTCACACACACGCACTCACTCACAGGCACTCACTCACTCAGTGACTCACACACTCACACGCACTCACTCACACACACACGCACTCACTCACACACGCACTCACTCACGCACTCACGCAGTGACTCACTCGCACTCACTCACACACACGCACTCACTCACTCACACGCACAGTGACTCACTCGCACAGTGACTCACTCGCACACACTCACACGCACTGACTCACACACTCACACGCACTCACTCACTCACACAGTGACTCACTCGCACACACAGTGACTCACACACTCACACGCACTCACTCACACACACAGTGACTCACTCGCACTCACTCACACACACTCACTCACTCACTCACTCACACACACGCACTCACTCACACACACAGTGACTCGCACTCACTCACACACACAGTGACTCGCACTCACTCACACACACAGTGACTCGCACTCACTCACACACACAGTGACTCACGCACTCACTCACACACACAGTGACTCACGCACTCACACACACACACAGTGACTCACGCACACAGTGACTCACTCGCACTCACACACACGCACTCACTCACACGCACTCGCACGCGCACTCACTCGCACGCACGCACTCACTCGCACGCACGCACTCACTCGCACGCACTCGCACGCACTCACTCACACACGCACTCACTCGCACACGCACTCACTCGCACACACTCACTCGCACTCACTCACACACACGCACTCACTCACTCAGTGACTCACACACTCACACGCACTCACTCGCACACGCACTCACTCGCACACACTCACACACACTCACACACACTCACTCACGCGCACGCACTCACTCACGCGCACGCACTCACTCACGCGCACGCACTCACTCACGCGCACTCACTCACACACGCGCACTCACTCACACACGCGCACTCACTCACACGCGCACTCACTCACTCACACGCACTCACACGCACACTCACTCACTCGCACACGCACTCACTCACTCACTCACACGCACTCGCTCACGCACGCACTCGCACACGCACTCACACGCACACGCACTCACTCGCAAACGCACTCACACGCACTCGCTCGCACACTCACTCACTCGCACACGCACTCACACGCACACGCACTCACACGCACTCGCTCACTCGCACTCGCTCGCACACGCACTCACTCACTCGCACTCGCTCACACACGCACTCGCTCACTCGCACTCGCTCACTCTCGCACTCACACATTCTCTATCCCTTAAAAAAATAGCATCTAGAATTTGTTCAATTATTCAAAACAAAGTTTCATTTTCACTTTTTGTGTCCAGAATTTTCATTTTGGTGCATCACTAGTTCAGAGTGTCAGCTATTGTTGAGTGTAGTTTTTAATGACTTTAAACATTGCAGTTCCACTACACTAGGTCTCTGAGGATTCAATAAACCGATTTAAACAGTGTTTGTTTTTAATTCTGGTGGTAAATTATTCCATAGGCAGTATAGTTGTGCTGCCTGCTGTACAGCTTTATCACAGTGATGTACAGTAGAAGTGTCACTGGATTCATACCTGTAACATGGATTTGGGATGAGGCAGTTCTTCCCCCTGATAGATCTTCATGTACGCCTGAGACAGATAAACACACGGCTCAAACCTCACAGATAATGTGGATTATTTGCACACAATTGTCTGCCACTTTTATCCAAAGTGACTTACAGTGCAAACAAGGTTTATATTTTATCAGTACATGTGTTTCCTGGGAATCAAAACAGCACGCTTGGTAATGCTAACGCTTTAATCTACCAACTACAGGAACAGACTGATGCCTTTGTCCAACCCCTCTTATAAATATTAAATAACCTTTTGCAGCCACATTATCACATAATTAAAGCACACAAACTTAAACGTGGTCAGTGAACATGCTGCAAGTAAACTCTTACTTTGAAATATTGTACAAGATCTCGACACGTGACTTTAGATCCTCCGATCTCTTTCACCACCAGGTTCTCTGGAGACAACAGCAGCGGAACCAGATTCACCAGCTCTCGCTTGAACTCGTCATCAATATCTATAAACATACAAACATCATAAGAGAAGTTTCATTTATTATGAGGATGGGACTAGTACACAGACCAAAATTATGATTTGATGCCACTGACCTTAAGTAAGGGTTAATGTACAATCAGTTGGTCATTATGGCAAATAAAGTGCTCCCCAATCACACTGAAGGGTTTGAGATAATGACCAGCTGACTGTACGTGAGCCCGCTTATTAACAGAGAGTTTCCCCACAATCAGCTCAGAAACATAGAAAAACAGTGCCGATTCAGTTTGTAATGTAGTGGCATCATTCAGCCTGTGGGTGGCGCAGTTGTCTCACCTATTAACCTGCCATCAAAGTAAGGGTTAGTGGCCACTTTCAGGCCAGGGTGAGGCAGCAGGAAGCAGCTGATGTTGGAGAAACACGAGTGAATATGTTTCCTCACGTTCTGAAGTTCTTCATGTTGATTCTGTTTCACCTGAATCAGAACAATTCAACACGCTACAGTTCACGAGAAAAATGTGACAGCTACGTAAGAGATGATCCACGGCTAGGTGTGCGTTAAATGATTTGAAATGCACAACGTGGAGGCAGAGAACCCCCCGAAGCAGAGTGCATTTAAAATCTTTTAACGCACACCTAGCCGTGGATTATCCCGCTTATACCATGGTCACTTGCCAGAATTGATTAGTTACAGCTGTCAGACTTTTTGCAGCACAAATTTTGACTGGAAGAATAAAAATGTACGGTTAATTTGATCTAAGGCCCGTTAGATCTGCAGCTCCGCCTGTTCTAAATCAGACACAGAGAACAGTAGTGCGACCACACTCTTGGTCAAACCTGTGAATTTAATTGCACAATCCAGAATTAATAATATCCACAGAATATAGAGGGGTTGGCACTCCAGAGAAAATGTATAATTGAATTTTATTCATTTCACAGTAAAAGTAGCACTTACTGTATAATAAGAGGGAAACCATTCAAAACACTCTGGAACCTGCGGATTTGGACCTCTGAGACATCGGTATGTTATCCATCAAAGCTGCACGATTGACTGAATTATGAATTAAATCGTAATTTGTCTTTGCACGGTAGTGCTTCCTGCATTTTATAAACAAACAGCGATCGTTCTTCAGCGTTTGAGTCAGAGATGTGTGAGTGTGAGCCTCTAGTGGCGGCACTTCAGCACAGCAACATAATATACACAACACATTACAGTTTAAATCACCTTGCATCGCCTTGCTGGACAGTGAAAGACGCATTTAATAGGTCCTGATTTCAATCTCTCACCCTCCGTGCAAAACAAGCTGAATTCCACTATATTAGCTATGCTAATGACAGTGGTTAGGAAATGTTTTCAATTACTACAGTTCACTCTGCTTGCTCTGTAATACTATGTTGCTATGATTACAAACAACGCATTAATATCAAACGGTGATTAAAACCGACCAGAACTACCTGTGTATTCAGCGGTTTGAACTGTACGCATTTCATCCAATCAGAAGTATTACATAAGACCATGGTACAAATTATATTCATTCATCCAAATCAAAACAGGCATGTGATAAATATTTCCTCATGTATCATGTGACTCACCTGCAGTCTCTTCTCCAGAAATTTGTTCCCTCCGTCCAGACCATAAGTGTGTTCATACGGGTAACTCCAGTCTCGTATGAGAAACATCAGCGACTGCACAAATCAAACACACCATCACTGCAGCGTCACACAAACACATTTCAGTGGTATTACTGCTCTCTCACACACACACTCACACACACGCTCGCACACTCACGCACGCACACTCTCACACATACACTCACACACTCACACATACACTCACACACTCACATACACACACACACACACACACACACACACACACTCACATACACACACACACACACACACACACACACTCACACACACTCACACACACTCACACACACTCACACACACTCACACACACTCTCACACACACACACACTCACACACACACTCACACACACACTCACACACACACTCACACACACACTCACACACACACTCACACATACACTCACACACACACTCACACACACACTCACACACACACTCACACACACACTCACACACACACTCACACACACACTCACACACACACTCACACACACACTCACACACACTCACACACACACTCACACACACACTCACACACACACTCACACACACACTCACACACACACTCACACACACACTCACACACACACTCACACACACACTCACACACACACTCACACATACACTCACACATACACTCACACTCACGATACCTGGAATGGTTTCAGATAGATGTCCTCCATGGCAAGTCTGCCGTACTCTGTGAAGAGCTTCAAAACAAGAAAAAAAGACAATAAAATCAATGATTCAGAAACAGTACAGATGAAACTTGCTTTATATTTCATTATCTAATGCAGTGGTTCTCAATTGTTTTGGGTCACTCCCCCTTTTGAAACTAGAAGAACTTTTGCACCCCCTTGCTCTGACTGCGCACGTCGAACGGTCCGACTCAAAAAGAACCGAATGAGCCGGTCTCACGAACTGTCGAAGTTTGCAGAGGATTACTGAGGACTTGCTGAGTGTTGAGACGTTAATGGCAGTAGCCGAATAAAACATTTATAAACCTACAGATGTTTGTTTCTGTGTTATTTTAGAATTATTTAGGAAATATTTGCAAATGAAGGCCTTGAGACTTAAGTAGGCATTTTTACTCGATGATGTAACTAATACAAACAATTAATAAAATATAATTTTTCTAGTTGTGTTTCTAAGTGATGGACATTTTCAAGAAATCTGAATTTCATGAACTTATGTATCGGCAACAACATACTAAAACGAAATTGAAAGCAGAGGACTAGAAGCCTGAGACAGAGTTTGAACGAGTTGGACTCATACAGACTAGGCCGCTCTTACGAGTTACTAGACCGGTTACTGAACTAAAGAACCTGTTCGACATGAACAAATCAAACTGGACGGCAGCCTTTCCAGCCCTGTCTGACTCAAAAAGAACCAAGAACCGATGAAAGAACCGATCCCAGAAGTGATGAGCATGCATGTGCCAAGGACTTGAAATGTCCGTTTCTTTACTAACTAACTAAACGTACTTGTGCATGCAGACTTTATTTACGCTGAATCATGGTTTCTGGTGAGTTGAGTAAGACTTGTTTAGTTTAATAACTTGTTCTCTTTAAATGCTTTAGAGACAGAACATATTCATGTTTGTGCATCAGTGTCTGTATTGGCTGCTTTAGGTGCTTTAGTCTTTTTTTAATCCAAGATATAATAAATATTTGTCAGTGGTATTCGAGGATCACAGAATGAAACACTGATGACAATTAACACCCTTATTATTATTATTATTATAACTTAATTGAATAAAAGGTGATAATCATCAATATGTGTTCACAAATGGCTTTCTTTCAACGTTTCAACATGAATACCATAACACTGGGATGTTAGAATTACGTAAAAGAACCGCTGGATAAAGAACCGGTTCATGGAAATGACTTCCCATCACTATCACTTTTGCTCACCCTTATGTCGTCTCAAACTTGTATGACTTTCTTTCTCTACACAACGAAGATATTTTAATGGAAATATGATGTCTGTAGAAAAATACAATGCAAGTGAATGGTGACCAAATTGTCAAGCTCCAAAAAGCACATTAAGGCAGCATAAAAATGTTTAATCCATATCTTCTGAAGCGATCCGATCGGTTTTGGGTGAGAACAAACCAAAAAACAACTCCTTTTTCACTATAATCTTAACATCAGCAGTCTCCTTGGCGATCATGATATCATGATTTCTTCATGCTGCCTTGTCCACGTCCTTTTTGGAGCTTGAAACGTTTGTCACCGTTGACTTGCATTGTGTGGACAAACAGACATCATCATATCTCCATTAAAATATCTTTGTGTTCCACGGAAGAAAGAACGTCATACGAGTTTGAGACGACACGAGTGCGAGTAAATGATCAGAGAATGATACATTTTGGCTGAACTATCCCTTTAAGTGTCCAAATACTTTTAGAACAGAGAGTCTCACCTGAAGATGTTGCAGATCATCTTCCTGAACATTTTGGGACAAATTATAAACCTGTGAATAAAAACAGAGCAAACACTGAGTCTTCTGCATACATGAACTTCACACGTCATACAGACTAGAGGTCTGCAACCAGACCCGACCCTGACAAACGGGTCAGTTTCCAAGTATGGGTTTGGGTTTGTGATTTCAGCATCTCGTGCAGGACTTCCACATTGTTTAGACACTTATCAAGTTAAAAAGAACTTCAGTTTTTAAAAATGCATCATGAGACACAAGCGTTCGGTTTCGTTGCGCTGTGTCCATCTTTTTTTAGCGCAAGTGTCACAAATATTCAACGTTCTGAAGAAGGTTGCAAAGAGGACTTCGTGTCACATGATTCCAGATGTGTATGTTTACTGTTACTATACTGTTACAAATGTTCCCCATCAAAGAGTAAGTGCAATCTTGGCACTAGTTGTGATGTGACGTGCTCAGCAGCCACAGAAAAATTACATCCTCATAACGCTTATAATACGGCTGTGTCCAAAAACTGGAAAATGCTGCCTTCAGAGGCTACATACGGAGGTAGGGTGAAACTAAGGTGCTTTTCAAACTGTTCTGAGACCAGTTTCCTTAAGAGTTCCATTCATTCATAAAAGCTGTCGGTTAAGCTATTAGCTTGCAAGTTAGCTGCCTACGTTTTCAGATTCAGCCAAAGTGCACGCAGTAATGGTGGGCTACACTAATGTGAATTTTTGCTCAAATATTATCTATGTGTGGCCTCCCTTTCATGTTACTCTACCTTGAGCCGGGTAGTTTGTAACAATGCATTACTAATTATTTGACTATGATTTTTAATACATTGCTGTAATCAATTGTTTAAATAACCATGACTCAAGAGTTCATGTTTGTTTATTGGATTACTCAGTGTAACAAAGTTTGTGATGGGGTGCAGGGAGGAGGTGGGAGACGGTGAAATCCAACTGAAAAGGTCATTTTTTTTTTTATATACTTTTCAGTATTTAACACACACTCAATGTTTGCTTTTCAGCAGAACTCGTTTCTGGTTCACACACGCTGGGAGCTCAGCTCTCTCCCCTTCACTGGCGTCTGGCTCGTTCTTAAACCCATCTCCACTCTCACTGCAGTGACAAACAGCGGTTAGAGACAATCATTGCCAGGTGATGATCCTTACGGATCTCATCTCCTAATCTCGCTGTCCATTCACAAGCCAGTGCTCAACTCAGGCTGTCAAATGCATAAGATTTGCACTTGAAGTGCAGGAAACATGTTTCTTATCGTCATCTCTTGCTGTCTCTCAAAAAATTATGTGTGAGTTAAGTTTGTTTCTGACCTCACGTGAGTGAGTGCTTGAGCCGCTTGCTGTCACTTCAGGCTAGGGTTAGCTGTGATGTCAATAGTATGAGACAGGAAAAAACTTCACCAATTCAATTCAATTTCATGCTTTTAGGAACCCACTAAAAAAAAAAAAAAAACAGTCCCTGAAGAAAGATGTAGTGCAATGTAATGAAATGTTTTTGATCAAAATGTTTCTTGTAAAAAACTTATTTCGTCAGAATACATGGTTGTTTTTGAACAGCCGTGAATGGGCAAACATTCTCTTAAAGGGACAGTTCACCCAAAAATGAAAATTCTCTCAACATTTACTCACCCTCATGCCATCCCAGATGTGTTTGACTTTCTTCCTTCTGCTGAACACAAATTAAGATTTGTGAAATACTGATCAGTTTCTCACCCACTTCTATCATATCACTTCTGAAGACATGGATTAAACCACTGGAGTCTTATGGATTACTTTTATGTTTCCTTTATGTGCTTTTTGGAGCTTCAAAGTTCTGGTCACCATTCATTTGCATTGTATGGACCTACAGAGCTGAAATATTCTTCTAAAAATCTTCATTTGTGTTCAGCAGAAGAAAGAAAGTCATACACATCTGGGATGACATGAGGGTGAGTAAATGATGAGAGAATTTTCATTTCTGGGTGAACTGTCCCTTTAAGCACCGGAGGGTGTAATTCCTACATCTGTTAGCAGTGGCTAACAGGAACCTGCTAACCTGCCAATTCCTGCCCCCTTTGATGCCTACAATGCTTCAATAAAATACAGCCTACTGCAACAAATTTACTTGCTTGAAGAAATAACGGGTCAATTTTGGGCTTCATTTTAAGGTCTGTGCAGACCTCTAATACAGACATATGTGATGTGTGTTTTACCTGTACAGAGCTGGTCATGGTGCTGAGGGCAAACAGTGTGGCACAGTCTTTGATGGTGGACTGACTGTCAAACGCTCCCTGCGTGTCCAGTAGCAGCACTGCCACCTGCACACACACACACACACACACACACGTCTGATTTCACACATAAACACACTAACAAACATTAACTATCATCATTAAAGGACTACACACAGAGCAACAGTCTGCTCAAATCTGCTCAAAAACGAAACTATGGAAGGGGAATCAACTGTTTAAGAATAATCTCAGTTCCATTAAGCCATGTCGAGTTTTTCCTCACACAACTATATTCTCACAGTGAACACATGCTGGTTTCCAGGAGTTTTTTATGGGCTAGACAGACATTCCATAACGTCTCTCATCAGAGTGATTAAGATGCTGTGTTTTTCTAGGGAGAATGGTTTGATGTGAGCTCATTTTTACCTTGCTGCCATCAGGTTTCTCCACCACAAACACGTCGCTCCAGGCGTGAATGCCTGTCGTCTCACGCTCACAGCCGCCACGCCAGGTGAAACCAGTCAATGGCTCATCATCACCACCCAGCCACAAATCTGAGCTCTGATGAAGGACAAAAAGGCAAATAACTCTTAGTGTGAAGATACATATACACACTAATACATAGTTTAATGTATACTTAGTTTTCAAATGGCATTTATGTTTTATATATATATACACACACACTCTGTATATACATGCACACACAGATTTAGTTTTTATTAAAACAAAGTATATTACAAAAAAATATTACATATAAACATTACTGATGCAAATGGTTTTTTTTTTTTAACTACACGTTGTCATATGAACAGCCTGTCAGTCATTATACTGATTTAGATTTCACAAATCTTAAGAACACAAAACGGCTTGTGCAAACCGCTCTGACCGATTCAGTGAACTGATTCATAACACGTGAGTTTGTCTATTCATTAAAAGAACTGGTTCAAAAGAGTCATTTGCTCGTGAATCGGACTCTGTTTTTATGAAAGATGTGTTTCCTTGGCATTATTTTGTGATACACAATCTTTATGTCATTGCACTAAATTTAAACTGTAAGATCACAAATTTATTTTGCTGTGGATTCAGTAGCAATGGACCACTACTGCTGGAAAACTCAAAGATCAGTTTGGTAAATGTTGCGGAGCGTTTCACATTAAAGCTTTCGGAGTGGTCCTGAGTGCATCTGATGTCAAAAGCTATCTTTTTATGCATCGTGTAAAACAGTTTGAAGTTCATGTGAAAACACAACTTAGAGTAAACAGGAGTCTACGAAAACAATCTACATTAAACTTGGTGAAACCATTTGGTAACTTCTTTCAATATGTGCACACCACAGACTTGAGGCTCTATATTCATGAGCGTGCTAAGCACAGCAAAATATAAAGTGTTGTGAAAAACACTACAGTATATAAGAGTTCATTGTACTATGAAAACATACTGTAAGTTTCAGAACTCAAAACTTCCTCCTCACTGCAAAAACAACTTTTATTGAAACCAATCTGCCAAAACGACTCGTTCTCAACTTCCTCCACATTGTGATGTCATTTGCATCTGACCGCCTCCACAACAACACAACCACACCTACTTTACCTTATCACTTCTGTAGCCCCGCCCAGCAGCGGTGAACAGTGAGATGACAGGTCACTCAAGAGCAGAGAGCCAATCAGAACAGTGGGTGTGTACTGTCAAGTCTTAAAGGAGAAGTAGCAGCAATACCGGAGAATCTCCACCAATTTCGACCCTTATTTGTTTGACACAGAGTATTTGTGACAGACCTCCGACTGAAGAGAGTGAGACCTCACTGAAAACATTCAGTAAGTGCAACATTATCAGCCAAATATAGGAGTTTTTAACCAGCTCGTGAGATGCTGGCTTCAATAAACTGTTATGAGAAAGTGTTTGGACCGGTACAAAGCAGACGGGGTTATCCGGCGCAATGCCACAAATAGAAAACAAGCGATTTACAGAATGTCCGGTCGCTCACCACGGCTGCTTAGGGAAAAAAACTATTAACGTAGAAAAGATACCTTTTATCGCGTGTCATTTGCCATCATGTTGGTTTGTGTGCAGCTGTGTTGTGTTCTGTAGTCACTATCGCTGTGGAGGACCTGTTTTTAGATAGACAAAGTGAGTTTTCGCTTGAACGCCCCATCTCGGAGCGGGAACTGTGCATTCTGTTGGTTTCTTGCAGTCTCATGAGCGCACACAGAACAGCAACAGTCGGTCAACAGTTTCACTAAATAATACATTAGATTTAGATCTGTCTCTCACCAAACCTTATCGTATGCTTTCAGAACAATCACGAGTAGGCCTTTCGTGATTATTAAATAATCGTTTGATCATGGTTATTTGATCTAACTGCGCCCTTATGAAAATCGAGAGTTCATGGAAAATTTGACGCAAACTTGCCACTGATCATTTTCACATAAACATTTTCCATTGTTGCCAAAGGTTTGCTGGAGGTTCTCCACTAACGGCAAAGAGCTGCAAACTTCTGGCAAACATTTGTGGCAAATCAAAAGCTCATTTGCATGTGAAGATTACGAGTGGCAAATTTGATGCACGTTTAGATTTTTTGTAAGGGTGGTTATTGTGCACTTTAAATTCCAATCATATTTTAATGCCCAAATAAGGGAATTTTAAGTGAATGTATAAATGCCATGAACGGCACGTTTGTGTGTCTCATTCAGTTGAACTCTGAGCGTCACTGAGCCGCACCGCGGACGTCAACCAGAGCATATAAATATAAAAACACCAAATAGAAACTTTGATAGTGAACACAAAGCGCTCCGGCTTCATTTTAAACAATCATATAATGACAAATGTTCCTGGTCATAGTGGGTTCATGCACACAGTGTTCATGACACGCAGTGACACGGAGGAGGAGACGCACGCTTACTCGATTTCTGTGGAGTGATTCAATTATAGGACAAATAAGAGCTTGTGGGTTTAATCAAAGAACATTAAAATAACGTGAAAGTGAAGAAATTAGGACAGAAATATTTTACTATTGCGTAATATAATATACAATAATATAATAAAACAAATATAAATACATTATTTTTAATCAAAAATCCAATACGAGTTACTAAAACAACAGTGTAAATGTAAAATTGACCAAAAAGAGAGACATATTTGAATTATTTAGAAATATTTTGATATTTAAAACATTATTTTTAATGTCATTCATACATTTTTAAAGCCTTAAAAGGAGATCATATATCTCTATTTTATTATTTGATTCATATATTTGAAGTTAAATATGTAAAAATGACTTCGTCAGGTGTATGAAGCACACATGCACCTCAAGAAATATTACAAGTTATATGACAATTAATCGTGAAAGCCTAAAAGAGACAATTAACCATCATAATCGCAATTATTTGTTTGACAACTAACCGTCATCATTTCATGATTGTGACAGCTCTAATCATGAGTCTCATGGAATAATTTATTAGACTTCTGAATTATAATTTTGCATGTTTTTGAAGATTGAAGAGGTGGTCACCATAAACTGCCATTGCATGACATCACTGAGCACAACATTTATTTACGATTTCTCCCTTTGTGTTCAGAAAAAGAAAGAACAGGGGTCTGGGTATCTCAGCGAGTATTGACACTGACTATCACACCTGGAGTCGAGAGTTTGAATCCAGGGTGTGCTGAGTGACTCCAGTCAGGTCTCCTAAGCAACCAAATTGGCCCGGTTGCTAGGGAGGGTAGAGTCACATGTGGTAACCTCATCGTGGTCACTATAATGTGGTTCATGCTCTCGGAGGCAACTGAGATTCATCTTCTGCCAGCCGGATTGAGGCGAGTCACTACACCACCACGAGGACTTAGAGCGCATTGGGAATTGGGCATTCCAAATTGGGGAAATACTTTTTAATCCATGAATAACATTGCTTCTGTTTTTTATTAAACATCATAAACTTTTTTTTTAAAATTAGTTTTACTTTTTTTTTTTTTCTGTACTCACAGAACGACGCAGACACACCAATGCAGAACTATAAATGCAAACCCCAGTGTTGGCCACTACAGAGTCGGTTCGACGCAGAAGAATAAACCAGCTGTCAGTGTAGGCAGCAGATGTCGAGGTAGCTCACTAGGTTTTGGAGCAGATCACATAAGATGATATGGGCGGGTCCGAGTAGCTGCTAACAGCTTGTTGAAGTGCTGTCGTCATGTATTGTGTGTTTTCTCACCTGGTTGTACATGTATCTGAGCATGAAGTCCAGCAGAAATGATTTGCCCTTGCGGAAAGCTCCAGCAACAGACACCACCACCACACTGAGATCTCTCACATGATCCTGCAGGAGGATTCGCTCCAGAGCATCTTCATCCAGATTAAACTCGTGATTGTCCTCGTCTGCAATGACGATCTGGACTGGTCTGGACACTTCCACCTCCTCCAGCAACGGCTCCTCATCTGAAGTCATTTTACGCAGGACATCCTCCACACCAGACACACCTGCACACACACACATAATTACACAAATCTGTCAGTATTTCTGGCAGCAGCACCATCTGATTTCTCTAAAAACAAACTTCCATTAATATCTGAGAAATACTCAAAATTCCCAGCAATGACATCAGAGATTGATCTTGAAAACAATTGTGTGACATGAGTTTTGAACGTCAAAACTTTTCACAGAGATCAAAGTCCGGTAACAATTAAACATGTAAACATGCCAAAATGGGACCTCATTTATAATTCTGCGGTTTGTTACGGTTGCATTTTGGGAAGGTGCCTTGCAGCCCGACTGGTTAGAGGGGGGCACAGCTTGTGCCAGGACTGTAAGGAGAGGATTATGAGGCATTCACACAGGACACATTCTTGTGTTCAAAAAGCAGGTAGATGGAGTCCAGCTGAATAGGTCAGAACGCAGCGTCTTGAGACAAGTTATTTAAAATGTTACAATTCTACCTTGACACTTAACGTGGCATTTAACTTGTCTTAAAAACGCAACACTCATGCTATACATGACACACTGATATATAATGCAACTATCATAGACGACTTATCTGTAGAACTAAATAATCTAGTCAAAATGACCAAAACACACGTGCTTTAATCCAGATGCTTCACACATGAACATTCCAATCAGACACTGCAGCGTCATCACACATGCACTATATGGCCAAAAGTATGTGGACACCCGGTGGGCCCTGGCTCACCGTAAGCATTCCAGTTCATCCCAACTGTATTAAAAAGTGGCTCAGGTCGGGGCTTTGTCTAGGTCAGAGAAGATCTTTCAAACAAACCATGTCTGTCATGTCTAACCCTTTAGCGTAGAGCAGCTGTGCTGATTGCAATGTTACTCAGAATCAAACAGGCTTTAAGATCTACTATAAAAAGAAAGGTACATTTGGACAAAGTAATATATACTGAGTATAAGGTTGCTGCTTAAAAACACACCCTATAAAGGGCTCAAAGGGAAGATTTCTTGTCTAGTTCCCTCTATACCTAGAGAGGTGACACACTCCAGTGGGTTTGCTATAAATACAAACCAGCCCATATCACATCAGGCAACATCATTTAATGAACACTTACACAGCAGCACACAGCATTAACACAGTATTCTACAGGCACTGGTTCAGGGTGAGCTAGAGACCCGTGTTAGCTGCTCAAACAACCAGCACAGAGAGTTTAAGGGCTTTTAGGAATCACACTTCATCACGGTGACAGCTACTACATTTAAATACAGGCGTGAACCCATTAAATTATCACTTCTTGTGCGTAAATAATACAGGAGTCACTGCTATAGAGCGCAACAGTCGGGTTCCGGAAGTAAAAAATCTCATTTAGTTTTTCCAGAGGTGAACTGATTTATAAAGAAAACTTATAAACCTTTAAAGACAGAACTACTGTGAGCTCAGAGGCTGTTCATGGCTTCTGTTAAGCAGTCTGCGTTATTTCAACTTCATTACAAAAAAAAACCTTTATAGCGGAATTTCTGTTGAAGAACTACACTACCCATAATCCTGAAGAGAAATCCACCAATCAGAGAATCACATCAAAAGAGCTCTGCAGCTCCGCCCACTCCCATGATGCACTGTGACTGACATAATCGAGTCACTCTCCCTACACTCTCAAACTACTTATACATCAAAAATTACATCTCGATATTTTTCAACCTATTGACAATATTTAATATATATCTAGATAATTATGTATTTGCATTGAAATGGCTAAAAAGTGATTTTATATTAAATCAGAGGACCAATCATTTATTCCAAACATTGAAGCCATTGTTGTCAAGTACATTCAATATTTTAAAGGCATTAAATAAAAATCATGAAGACATGTATCCCATAATTTGTTACTAATGTAAATAAACAAGGGGAAATGAGATTTAATCATTTTAATTGACATGCACTTTTATATTTACTGTATATTTTATATACAAATACATGCACCGGATCATGTCTTTATATCGCAGTCTTTTGCAGTTTAATAATCACATATGACCAACTCACGGTTATCATGTTATTTTGATTAATTGTGCAGCCCTGAAGGATGGTGAAATGAGTCTAATGATGTGCTTTTTAAGAAACATCCTTTTATATCATCAGCAGAATGATCGCAATTATATTGTGAATATTGAATAAGCTTTAATTTGGGTATATCTTAAACTATTTTGTTTCTATAATTATAATCAACAACTTTAAACCAGTTTTTTATTCAATGACATCATTTGCAATGCATCATGGGATTGTAGTTCATTCCCTCATTAAAGACAGTAAGTACACAGTCTTGTATCTTTGTCTTTTTGTACGCTTTTCAAACACTTTTTGGCTTCAAATCAAAGTTTGTAATGTTGTGATTCACGTCGGAGCTGGTTGCTTTGCTTCACGAACTCTTTTATGAAGGATTTTATGAAATCCCAATGGAAGATGTGAAGGGGGACATATTTCCAGAACAAAGGTGGCTGAAAAAGAGGCTGGGCACAGTTGCGCTCTTTTATCCCAAACTCCCAATGTTTAACAGTGATCATCATAGCAACATTATGGTGTCTTGTGGCTATAAACAAGAAACATGGATGACAACAGTTTCACCCATTTACCATTAGCCATTCTGCCCAAAGTAATATTAGCAGCCGGACACATCTCATTGATCAGTTGTTAGTAAACAGCCATTGACAGAGGTGCCATCGAACCGCTGATTTAAACATTGTGTCCTCCATATCTCACTGCATTAATAACTAGTTGTCCAGCTTGGTTCTGTACACAGATTTTGTGTAAATTATGTCATCACTATCTGAAGGTTTCAGGAGTGAATTGGGTTGTAAAATGCAGTTGTCACTTTTACAAATGAACAGACTCTAATGAACAGAACGAGATGCATCCTTCAGAAGTGGAGTGACAACTGTGTTCAGTAGTAGTGTGAATGTTCAACCTGATCCATTATGTACACTGTTAAACTCACACTACACACGAGACACTGAGAAGTCTGGGTGGAGAGGTGTGTGTGGTTGAGTGAGAATGAGCTATCAAACAGCAGAGACACAGACAGACAGGAATAGTAAGGAGGAAGAGAGATGATACCGAGGACAAAAGTCACAGTATTTCCCAAAGGATCTTCCATTCATCCTCAGAAGAGACAGCGAATCTGTAAATGCTCCGCCCCATGTTACACCATCTCATGTTTCAGCTGAAGACTATGGAGCCCTGTGGAGCACAGGGAGGGAATGCACTCTATGCACGGCCCGTAGACTATGCATTTCCAGTAAAATCTCAGGGCGATAACGAGCTTCCAGTATCGTATTCAGCCATAATGAAAGTGTCAAAAGAGAGTTGTAGCAAACTACTCTTATTTCTAAAATAAAATAATCACAACAAATGTGATTTTATTTAGTAATAGTATAAAAAACAATATCTCAGTAATGAGCTCCAAAAATGTATATACATACAATTTGAAGCTTGCAGAATGGCCGAGCACTGCTATCCACCTTTTTTCCTGAACGCAGAAGTGTTCCACGATTGGACTGTTTTCAATTTCCAGTCTCCAGTGTTCACTTGCATTAGCGTAATGTGATGTTTAAGGTATTACATTTGCAAATATTGTCAAAAAACATACTTCAGCCGATACCTCACAGAGTCGAGATGACCGTGCCTCACCTGAGCGTGTACATGAAGTGATGGTCAGAGGTTAGTTCTCCGCTGGATCGCTCGTTTTGGCAGTTTTTACTTGGCGTCTCAAGACCAGAAATAGAAAACAGGCAATTAGAATCAGCATGCTGCCCAGTCGTTGCTCAGGAAAACAAAGTATTTACATCCAGCGATTGTACAGTGATTACAAGTGAGAAATACAACAACACAACGGTTCATGTCAAAGAAAACACAATCATCAGAAAATGATGTTAGGGACAGCTGCTCATCTGAAGTTTTAACGCCATCACTGAGAACACTACACACAGAACTGATTTTTATATTTTCCCCAGAGTCAAATTATGAGATTACATGATTAAAGCACCATATCCTTCTGAGGACAAAAAAGACTAGGAAAAAAACACAGGTGAGGATTGATTAATTAGTTTTTATTCATATAATCTGTAATATCACACCACAATATTCAAAAATAACAGTAATGATACAATAAGACAAATGGAAACACTTTACAATAAGGTTGCATTTGTTAACATTAGTTAACATGAACTAACGAACAATATTTTTACAGTTTTATGTCAATTTCAACATATATACAAACATTTTAAAAATCAAAAGTTACATTTGTTAACATTAGTTAATGCACAATAAACTAATATGAACTACTGAACAATGAATAATTGTATTTTTATGAACAAAGATTAATAAATGCTGTAAAGAATATGTTAATTGTTTGTGCATGAACCTAATGCATTAACTAATGATAACAAAACGAACCTTATTGTGAAGTTTGACCTTACAATTGAATCTATATTTATTGTGTCAAATTATTATGTCATCGTTAAGGGTGCCTTTTTTGCTTTTTTGAATATTAAATAAAAAAGGAGAATAAAAAGTTCACTTCTCATAAGCATTTGTCCATCATCAGTGCTCTCTTCAGTCCGGCAGTGTGCTGCACATGACAAATCTTTCAGAATCGGG
>NC_059380.1:42145000-42212500 GCF_019703515.2 Myxocyprinus asiaticus | reverse complement strand
TAGATCTATAATAAACAAACACATGCATACACCACAAACACTCCTATAGATCTATAATACACATACACACATACACCACAAACACTCCTATAGATCTATAATACACATACACACATACAACACAAACACTCCTGTAGATCTATAATAAACAAACACGTACATAAAACACAAACACTCCTATAGATCTATAATAAACAAAACACACACATAAAACACAAACACTCCTATAGATCTATAATAAACAAACACGCACATAAAACACAAAACACACACATACAAACACTCCTACAGATCCATAATAAACAAACACACGCATACACCACAAACACTCCTATAGATCTATAATAAACATAAATACACACAAACAACACAAACACTCCTGTAGATCTATAATAAACAAACACGCACATAAAACACAAACACTCCTATAGATCTATAATAAACAAAACACACACATAAAACACAAACACTCCTATAGATCTATAATAAACAAAACACACATAAAACACAAACACTCCTATAGATCTATAATAAACAAAACACACATAAAACACAAACACTCCTATAGATCTATAATAAACAAACACGCACATAAAACACACACATACAAACACTCCTACAGATCCATAATAAACAAACACACGCATACACCACAAACACTCCTATAGATCTATTATAAACATAAACACACACATACAAACACTCCTATAGATCTATAATAAACAAACACATACGTACAACACAAACACTCCTATAGATCTATAATAAAACACACACATACAACACAAACACTCCTATAGATCTATAATAAACAAACACACATACAACACAAACACTCCTATAGAGCTATAATAAACAAAACACACACATACAACAAACACTCCTATAGATCTATAATAAACAAAACACACACATACAACACAAACATTCCTATTGATCTATAATAAACAAAACACACACATACAACAAACACTCCTATAGATCTATAATAAAACACACACATACAACACAAACACTCCTATAGATCTATAATAAAACACACACATACAACACAAATACTCCTATAGATCTATAATAAACAAACACACACATACAACACAAACACTCCTATAGATCTATAATAAACAAAACACACACATACAACAAACAATCCTATAGATCTATAATAAAACACACACATACAACACAAACACTCCTATAGATCTATAATAAACAAAACACACACATACAACAAACAATCCAATAGATCTATAATAAAACACACACATACAACACAAACACTCCTATAGATCTATAATACACATAAACACACACATACAACACAAACACTCCTATAGATCTATAATACACATACACACATACAACACAAACACTCCTATAGATCTATAATAAACAAAACACACACATACAACACAAACACTCCTATAGATCTATAATACACATAGACACACACATACAACACAAACACTCCTATAGATCTATAATACACATACACACATACAACACAAACACTCCTACAGATCTATAATAAACAAACACACACATACAACACAAACACTCCTATAGATCTATAATACACATACACACATACAACACAAACACTCCTATAGATCTATAATAAACAAACACACATACAACACAAACACTCCTATAGATCTATAATAAACAAAACACAAACATACAACACAAACACTACTATAGATCTATAATACACATAGACACACACATACAACACAAACACTCCTATAGATCTATAATACACATACACACATACAACACAAACACTCCTATAGATCTATAATAAACAAACACACACATACAACACAAACACTCCTATAGATCTATAATACACATACACACATACAACACAAACACTCCTATAGATCTATAATAAACAAAACACACACATACAACAAACAATCCTATAGATCTATAATAAAACACACACATACAACACAAACACTCCTATAGATCTATAATAAACAAAACACACACATACAACAAACAATCCTATAGATCTATAATAAAACACACACATACGACACAAACACTCCTATAGATCTATAATACACATACACACATACAACACAAACACTCCTATAGATCTATAATAAACAAACACACACAACACAAACACTCCTATAGATCTATAATACACATAGACACACACATACAACACAAACACTCCTATAGATCTATAATACACATACACACATACAACACAAACACTCCTATAGATCTATAATAAACAAAACACACACATACAACACAAACACTCCTATAGATCTATAATACACATACACACATACAACACAAACACTCCTATAGATCTATAATACACATACACACATACAACACAAACACTCCTATAGATCTATAATAAACAAACACACACATACAACACAAACACTCCTATAGATCTATAATACACATACACACATACAACACAAACACTCCTATAGATCTATAATAAACAAACACACACAACACAAACACTCCTATAGATCTATAATACACATAGACACACACATACAACACAAACACTCCTATAGATCTATAATACACATACACACATACAACACAAACACTCCTATAGATCTATAATAAACAAATACACACATACAACACAAACACTCCTATAGATCTATAATACACATAGACACACACATACAACACAAACACTCCTATAGATCTATAATACACATACACACATACAACACAAACACTCCTATAGATCTATAATAAACAAATACACACATACAACACAAACACTCCTATAGATCTATAATACACATAGACACACACATACAACACAAACACTCCTATAGATCTATAATACACATACACACATACAACACAAACACTCCTATAGATCTATAATAAACATAAATACACTGAAATAGAACTGTACTGAAATTAAAATGACCTGCAGCATGATTTATCTATCAGCCTGATTTCATTCACCGCTCTATCTATCAATAACCCAACGTCTCGATTCCGTGATGTTTATTTATTGATATGATCATGTGTTTATTTACACTATTGTTGTTCATTTTACCGCAGCACAATCACTGGCCTGCACGCGCCGCTGCCGTTAAACGCACGCTCTCCGTTCAAACAAACGCGTTGTTATTACCGTCGCGGTTTTACCTTCCGTGTATTCGGTGTTGGTGCAGTTCTGTCCGGTGTGATTCCGGTGCTTTAACCTGCTACTCTCCTCCGCCATCTTCACCCACGTTCAAAATAATAACACGCGCGTGACGTCACGATCGCCGCTACACTCTGTCGAGCGCGCTCCTTTATCCTCTCGCGGCGCGCTCCTGTCGCAGCCACGCGCGTTCATGCATTCAAGTTTCAAGTTCAAGTTTGATTGTCATTCCAGCCAATATACAAATATACAGTGGAACAACATGGCGATTTACCAGGTCTGCAGTGCACAATTACAAACAAAACAAAGCACACTCCATAAACAATAAACAATAAACAAGAGCTTAAGAAATAAACAATTTGAGCAGTTTGGAATAATGTACATATTTTGCTTTTCGGAAGAAAATTAGTACTTTAATTCACCAAAGCTGTCATTGCTACACGTGGAGCTCTTTGAAGTAGTTTAAGACATTCTGAACATTTTTTTCAAATAGTAATTTTTCACGTTATTAATGTTCTGACTATACATTGTGATCAGATGCCAACAATCATCCATGCGATTATCTAATCAGCCATTCGTGTGGCAGCAGTGCAGAGCATAAAATCATGCGTATACGGGTCAGGAGCTTCAGTTAATGTTCACATCATCCAGGGGGTTCTGGGTAGCTCAGTGGTATAAGACGCTGGCTACCAGTTCGCTAGTTCGAATCCCAGGGCGTGCTGAGTGACTCCAGCCAGGTCTCCTAAGCAACCAAACTGGCCCGGTTGCTAGGGAGGGTAGAGTCACATGGGGTAACCTCCTGTGGTCACTATAATGTGGTTTGTTCTGGGTGGGGCGCGTGGTGAGTTGAGCGCAGATGCCGGTGGATGGCGTGAAGCCTCCACACGCTCTGTGTCTCTGTGGCAACGCGCTCAACAAGTCACGTGATAAGATGCGGAGGCAACTGAGATTCGTCCTCCACCACCCGGATTGAGGCGAGTCACTACACCACCACGAGGACTTAAAAGCGCACTGGGAATTGGGCATTCCAGATTGGGTGAAAAAAAAAATGTTCACATCAACCATCAGAATGGGGAACAATGTGATCTCAGTGATTTGGAGGGTGGCATGATTGTTGTGTCAGATGGGCTGGTTTGAGTATTTCTGAGATTTTCACACACAACAGTCTCTAGAATTTACTCAGAATGGTGCTAAAAACAAAAAACATCCAGTGAGCGGCAGTTCTGCGGACAGAAACACCTTGTTGATGAGAGAGATCAACAGAGAATGACCAGACTGGTTTGAACTGATAAAGTCTACAGTAACTCAGATAACCACTCTGTACAATTGTGCTGAGAAGAATATAATCTCTGAATGCTGTTCTGAGATGTGGGTTGGCGCTGTTTTGGCAGCACGAGGGGGACCTACACAATATTAGGCAGGTGCTTGTAATTTTGTGGCTGATCGGTGTATATACATGTAATGTAGACAAACCGTACTGTACACAATATCCATACTCTCTAGACAATATAGACTGAACAATAATAAATACAATGAAATTAGAGGAGGAACACATGTGGTGGTGGTGGCAGCAGCAGCATATGGTAAATATGCCAGTATATGATATACAATAAAGTGCTGTGCAAAAGGCTGAAAGTAGTGCAAATGTTTCCTTCAGTCAGGTTTAAGTTCTTGTCCTGGAGGTGTCAGGGTGTTGAGGAGCCTGTATTGAGATATCAATTTTGTAGCCATATTGCCCAGCCCTAATGCCTCCTATAAGGTGATTTATAAATATAAATTATATTTTGCATAAAGAATGTGAAACCTATATGTAGGAATATTAAGATGTTTTGCATTGCATTATTTTCAACACATTTTACCCCATAATTTCCATTACTGTAACACATCTGGACGTTTAACTTTTACTGTTCACATTGTACACAAAAAAGGGGTATAATTTCTGTACAATATAAATAAAGCAATTTTTTCATATTGTGGTAAAGAGAATTGGGAGGTAAGATGTGCGAAACTGTCATGAAAACACTGTCACAATGTAAAAAAAAAAGTCTTAATTTTCTACATGCAAATGATTATTTCTTATTTGTTTCTGTTAATTTTGGAGTGAAAACAGTACCAGGACGTTTTCTTGATTGGTTTCGTGAAAAATCACCCTATAGCGTCTTTTAAAGGGACATTTCACCCAAAAATGAAAATTCTCTGTGGACTGGAGATTGATAGTAAAAAAAAGGATTAAATATTGATCTGTTTCTCACCCACACCTATCATATCACTTCTGAAGACATGGATTAAACCACTGGAGTCTTATGGATTACTTTTATGCTGCATTTATGTGCATTTTAGAGCTTCAAAGTTCTGGTCACCATTCACTTGCATTGTATGGACCTACAGAGCTGAAATATTCCTCTAAAAATCTTCATTTGTGTTCTGTTCAGCAGCAGTGGCTGACTTTAATGAGAGCTCATTTCATTCTTCAGCATATCAAAAACTGCTCTGAAATCAAGACGGGCTGAAATCAGATTTTCCATGTCTGCTGAATGTTTATGGGATATTTTACTGTTCCTGTTCTGAAAACTGACTCAAGTGCTCCACAAACATGCAACAAGCTATATATCAAATGCCATTAGATCCAGATAACTCACAATACACCACATGTGGAAACTGTTGTGTGCTCTGACTGGTTAGTTTTCATCTGCATCAGCCAATGAGATTGCACTGTCTGACTTTTGACCTCGTTGGCTCATGAGGATCCTGGACATGCATTCTCATCACCACATTAATTTCTCCAGACGCAGAGCATTTTATCATCCCACAGATGAACCAGATCATTTGCACAAGAGCAGATTCACTCTCTGACCCAGTTTATTCACTGCGCCGCTGTACAAACGTCATGAAGATTCAGAGAGCAGCTTTAGTCATTGATGATATAATTTCACTTTCTCAAGATACGCATCCATGAGTCTTAGACATAAGGCATGAGAGGCCATGCTTTATTGTGAATATAGTCACGGCTGAAGGGCCATCTTGGGCATGATTCGAAGCAGACTATATTAACAATATAGCTCAGCCTCGAATGCCTTATTTCTTATATAAAACATCACCACATGATAAAAATATTAAGGACAAAAATTGTTCATTAAAATGTTATATTTTGTAAGAAAATGATTAAATGCCATCCTTCCGCTCCATTTGTGTTATTTGATTGTTTTGATAATTTTTCTAAAATGTGGAAAAGAGTAGGTGTGTCCAAACATTTGTCCTTTTGTTAATCGGTGTAAAATATTTTATAACCTTTATTGATTACCTTGTGAAAAAAGTTATCACTTTATTTTTCAGGTACGGTCTAAAACAATTTTCACAGAAAAAGTTTTGTTTTTGCAACCAACAAATTTAAAATGTCTATTTTCCCTTCAACTGTGAATTGTCCACAAACAGATGTACATCTGAACATAATTCATGTTTTAAATGTGTTCTACATAAATAATATTATTTTAGAAATACAGTATGTGAAACCCAAGTAATACAAGTAATTAACTTACAGTATGTGAAAGTAACTGTAATCTGATGTATTTTTTATTCATAACTCACTTATAGATTAGAGTAACTAAGTACTTACTAATGACTTGTAATCTGAGGACACCTTTGAGAATAGAAGTGGGCCGTTTGACCCGTATAAATGACAGCACAGAAATGAGGAAGATCAGATCGAGCAGGTATTCTTAGAAATCAGAGTTTTCCTCATTATTTCCTTCAGTATGTAGTTTGTTTGAGTCTTTACACAGGTTGTTTGTTCACATGATGGTGAATGCTGTGACCTTTGACCTCTGGAGACACAAATGAACCTCACATCAGCAGCTCTGTGTCCAGTCTTTTCTCTTGCTGTTGTGTTGTGTGCTGTTCGTGTACAGGTCACATGATGCAGCGTGGACACATATCACTGAATTTAATCGTATAATCATTGTGTTATGAACCAGACTGATCTCACAGTGAGACTGGAAAGAGTACTGTATGAACATCTACAGAACTGGAGAAATCTCATAATCGCATTTTCATTACTCTTACAAAAAAGCACTGTGGTGGTACCATAGTATAGTGATGTATCAGATGGGCACGCGCCCACACGCACAATCTACGGAATCTACGGTGTCTTGATACCACCATAAAAAAGTGTAATTCTGACTTTTTAACTTGCAATTGCAAGATGTAAAATCGCTATTGTGTGGTATAAACTCATTTTTTATATAAAAGAGTTGCGAGTTTATAATTTGGAAAAAAATAAAAAGGTCATTTTGACTTTATGGGCTCTATTTTAAGAGTGCTGGCATTAAGCGCAGTGCCATGCGATACATCATACATGCAAATTCAGAGGGCATGTCATGAAGTGTTGGTATTTTTGTGCAAACATGTGCTATAAGCACATTTGGTTTGGTGAAATCACATACACAATGCACAAATGGGCTGGGTCAAGTGTAATTTAATTCTGAGGTTCTTCTCCGGTTATTGATCCGTCTGCACTCTAATATATAGTCCATTCCCTGTCAAACACCAGTGATATAAACAAAGACAGCACATTCATAAGAAGTTGGTAGTGTAAATGGACTGTATGCAATGAAATATATAAAGAAGAAAACATATGGACTTATGTTCTTTTGTGCATTAAATGCATCCTTGTTAAATATCAGGCATATTTCTATGACAGTGACACGCTCCTTTTATACGCATGGAAAATGTGATTCAGGATTTGGATGTACGCTCAGTTAAATTATTGCATAGAGAATGAAAATATTATTAATCATATTGATCAAGTGACACAAATCATATCTTGTATTAACAGTGATTGTATCGGCACTTCACTTCTACTGGTCGATTTAGATTTAGAACATTTTACTCTTCAACTTTTTACTCCGACCAGATTTGCAGTGACTTAAAAATCACTCTGAGATAACAGGTGGAAAAATATTAATACAAATTAGATCATAAATACAATTGTAAATATAAACATAACAATAATAACTGCAAAATAAATCATGACCTATAGACAGTTTTACACAAATCTCATAAATTTTAGTTTCATAACGGCTGCAACAGTGATTGTCAGGGACATAATTGAGTTGTGAAATGAATTACATTTTCCTTGATCTTTTGACATATAAGAGTTCATTGTACTATGAAAACATACTGTAAGTTTCAGAACTCAAAACTTCCTCCTCACTGCAAAAACAACTTTTATTGAAACCAATCTGCCAAAACGACTCGTTCTCAACTTCCTCCACATTGTGATGTCATTTGCATCTGACCGCCTCCACAACAACACAACCACACCTACTTTACCTTATCACTTCTGTAGCCCCGCCCAGCAGCGGTGAACAGTGAGATGACAGGTCACTCAAGAGCAGTGAGCCAGTGTTGGGTGTAACGCATTACTAAGTAATTAATTACTGTAAATAAATTAATTTTTCATTGAAAAAAGTAAGGGATTACTCTTAATTTTTCAGTAATTACAGTTACTTCTGATGTAACTGCATTAAATACTGTATAGACTACAGAAAAATTCTATATAAAAGAATAGTGAATTTAAAATCTAAATGAAATATCGTCATGGTTACTTGTGTAACCTCCGTTCCCTGATGGAGGGAACGAGACGTTGTGTTGATGTAGTGACACTAGGGGTCACTCTTGGCCGTCAGAGACGACGTAAACCTACAGGCCTTGGATGGGGGCTTTGAGCACCCACACCAGTTGGCGGCGCTCTGCGGGCATAGGTGCACCGTGAGCACCTTTATCTACCGGGGGATTGCTGAATAACCCTTGGCCAACCCACCATTGAGGGTAGTGAGGGTGGGGAAGCTGAAAAGATCGGGACCGGGCAGTAAAAAGTGCCTCCCACGACCTTGTCAGCTCTTCATGCACTTCCGGGAAGAAAGGAACGGCAGCGGGGCATGGCTTTGAGCGGCGCCGTGAGCCCAGGAACCAATCACCTAGCCGCGATGGTTCAGGGAAGAGCAGAGGGTTCCACTCTAGCCAACGCTCGCGGCTGCCCGGGAAAGCATGTCGTCATCTTCGCGTCAGCCTGTGAATGGGCAATCGTCCCTGAAGGGAGGAGCCCAGCTGAGGCTTCCACGTCAGACTGGACGAGCCCGCTCTCCGATGCTGCGCTCAAGAGCTCATCACTTTCGCGGGCTCCGAATAAAAGGTCGAACTCGCCGTGAGACGAGCCGGCGGACTCATCCGGAAGCCCGATTGGGGCAGACAAGAGTGCTTGGGAATGGGTGGTCCACAGGGGGATACCCGGCGGAGGCGGTCCCATTGGGGTCCCCAAATTGCCCCCAGTGCTAGCCACGCTGGCCTCATACCCGTGGGTAAAAGGACCCAGGCGGGGAGCCTCTGGGGTGGCTTGCTTTCTTACGAAGGCGAGCCGCGACCTCATCGTTGCCATGGACATGTCCTCGCAATGAGAACATGACCATCCACAAATGCTGTCTCTGCGTGTGCAGTGCCCAGACACGAAAGACAGTGATTGTGACCGTCAGAAGGCGAGAGATAACGAGCGCAACCGGGAATAACACACAATCGGAAAAGCATCTTTAAAAAGACGCGTCTTTAAAAAGACGTTCCGAGTGTGCCGCTCTTTTAGAGAAATACACTCTTTTATTTCTGCCGAAGCGCCCTGGGGCGTTCTCTGCAGTGCACCAGTGCAGTGGAGGGAGAAGCTGCTGAAATGCGCCGTCAGATCCAGCAGAGGTGAATGAACAGTAGTATCCAGCTCAGTGAGCATGACCGTTCGGCTCCGAAGAGAAAATCTGAATGAGTGGTTGCATACCAGCTCCTTTTATACCCGTATGTCCGGGGGAGTGGCATGCAAATACCACTCGCCAATTTTCATTGGCCTTTTATCAAAGACCAGAGGTGTCTCGGGCTCCCAAGAGTGACCCCTAGTGTCACTACATCGACACAACGTCGAGTGAGTGACAGATAGGGAACTAATGTTAAAATGTATGTTTCTTTATTTAACGCTGCCCCCTTTAATTCTTTGGCCAGTTCATAAATAATTTATGTGATTGTATATGATTTATTTGACAGAATTAAAAGAAAAGTTTCATGTCTGTCCTTGTATTTTTCATCTGGTCGAGGTTGATCAGGGTTTTAGAAAGTAATTAGTAATAAGTAATGCAATTACTTTTCAGACAGAGTAATTAGTACAGTAATCTAATTACACTGTAGAAGATGTAATAAGTAGTTAGTAATTAATTAATTACTTTTTTTGAGTAACTTACCCAACACTGCAGAGAGCCAATCAGAACAGTGGGCGTGAACTGTCAAGTCTTAAAGGAGAAGCAGCACCAAAACAGAGCGTTTCTGACAAAGAGTCAGAATGAGGGTGGAATATGACCATGTTTTACAAATATATGACTGTTTTTTGTAAAAAAAATAAAATATATATATATATATATATATATATATATATATATATATATATATATATATATATATATTATTAAATCATTATTGCTAAAATTATAAGTGAACCTTAAGGAACACATTCAAATAATAAAAAATGCATGTCATGACCCCTTTAATAGTCACATATAACAATATATCACAATTCTGATTCTGTCATTTTGATTAATTGTGCAACCCTGAAGAATTGTGGATTTAATTTAATGACGCCCTCTTTAGAAGATGTAGCGGCTAAATAAAAAGCACGATTATATTGTGAATTTTTTATATTTTGCCCAGCCCTCAGCTGATCTGAATGTTTTTCTTTCAGGTCGACAACTGTCATGGCAGAGCAACATTTAAAGAGAAACCTGTTGAACAAATGGACAAGTTTATAGCAGCTACCTGAATAATATCACGTCTAGTTTAATGGCACACACATTTGAAGGAAACTCTATCGCCCCCTTGAGGACTGGTGTTGATCATAGTGTTGATGTGTCATGTTGAGTGCTGATGGCAACAGAACTCTGATGCTTCATCAGAACACCTAACCCTGTGGATGAGCAGTTATAGTGCACTAGTGTTATTAGTGTAGATACAAAGGATCTTCACCATGTCATTCAACAATTACAGTGACAATTCTGTCATCAAATACTCACCCTTATGTCACAGTAATGATTCTAAATAAGAAGAATGTTGAGTTTGATGCTCCATCACAAACCACTTCACAGACTTTCACAGTATAATGAATAATTAATAACGCACAGACATGTGTGACCTGCAAATGTTTTAATGATAGGACATGCTCACAGTGAACTGCAGATGTATGCACATGAATTAATTAAGTATTCTACACACAATCCATGATTCTCTCATTTAACTGTAAAGACTGACTCTGAACTCTAGATTACAAACTTCCTCAATTGACAACTCTATTTACTAAAAGGTGTGACTCTCAAATCGACCTGAACTGTAAATACATACAGCAGACAACTGAATAATGTGTATGAACATTAACCAAAGTCAATCCCCTTTATCTAAAAGTGTTTCATTTTTATTCTAATCTGTTCAGCAGCCCCGACTTTATTACCAGTCAGAAGTTTAGACACGACTACTCATTATTTATTATAATTCCACATGTTAGAATCTTATTAAAGTCATCAAAACTATGAAATAACACTAATTATGTAGTGATTAAACAAATGTTAACCCTAGGTGGCGCTATAATAAACTATTTTAAATTAGTTAAACAGGTCGCCCACGCTGCTAACCTGACGAGCATCCCGTCGTGCCACAGGGGAAGGTAAACACACTGGAGCCGATGCAAACATGTCTGATAGGAGATGCCGCTTGTCGGTGAGTCGGCATAATGTGGCCGATCTGACCGAAACTCTCGGAAACAACATGCCAACATCCTGTGTGATCATGTTGGATGGTCTTGGAGCTCGAAAGTGTAGGTTTTTTTTGGAAAACAAAATGGAGTAAAATTTTGGAGACGATTTATGTTTTGTTTTCGCTTGATTCAATCACAGACAATTCTGGCCCATACAGTTGTGAAGATAATAGTGAAAACATAAAAGTTTTAGCCTTGAAATTGATGCATGCAAAATTTTTTGCAAATTGGACCGACAGTCTATGAGGAGTAGGTTTTTCAGAAACCTCACAATGGCAGACAGAAATGAAATCGGAGATATACGTTTTGTTTCACTTGACTCAGGGAACCAAAGGAAATTTTGTCCAATATGGTTTCGAAAATAATAGTGAAAAATAAAAGTTTCGGTCTCTAGATACATGCAAAATGTCATGCGAATCGGACCAAAGATTTTCGAGAAAACGAATCAATTCAGAAATTGATCCTTGTAAGTCTGCAAAAACCATACAACAATTGCCTACAAAACTAATTTCAAACATTTAAGCATAAGCCTGTATATCATAAGATTTTTAAGATCATAAGAAACAAATTCATTCAAATGTGTCCAGACTTTTGACTGGTAGTCTATTTGTTACATGTATGTCAATGGTGTGACAGACTGTCTGCGGTTCCGTTCATATAAACACACATCAATCAAACTCGCTCTCCAAATTTGATTGAGTCATTTCAGTTCTAGAGTGTGATTGTCACTTTTTCATTAGAGAACAATGTGTCAGCGTAGCCGTTATGAACTGAATGTGTATTTTAGAGATGCATCCTGTGAATCTGATGTATCTTCATTGATTGTTCGTAATCGTCCACTAATAGACTGACACATGGAGTTAAACTGATCTAATCATCTAACACTGGTCTAACTGATCCATAACCAACCCATGACAGACAAACTACAGGTCATGTGAGTAGTTCAGTTATTAAACCCCTGACGCTGTACACATAAATAATACACACGCTATAAACAGGTCGCTCTTGTGCAGGTGTCGTCCTCTCCGTCCACACACACGCACGCGCGCACACACACGCACACACAGACTTCTCAAAGTTACTTCAGTTTCATCATCATAAATAATTCACTGATTGCTTTTGCCAGTTTCTCAAGTTTAGTAATGAACATTTTGTCTTCATAGCTTGCCAGGTCAGTAATGAAGACTTGCGCAAAACGTCCAAAAAAGCAAATACACTTAATGAAACAGCCCATGTCATTCAATTGCTCTTTCTTTGGTTGCTGAGGCGTCCATGACATCATTGTGTTTTATATCCAGAGAGGGAGTGTGTGTGTATGTGTCAGTTTTCTGGTTTTACCAGTGTTAAAGTTGTTTACCGAAAAAACAAGACGACAGAAACAGAACTAAAGATAAGAAGAGTTTTGAAGAATAGAAGTGAATGACTGTTGGTGTTGCTGTCACTATCGCAATCCGTTGGTGCACTCGTGTCTGTAAAGCGCACTCTGACGTGACATGTATGTGCGGTCAATCGTTGCTCTCAGAGGTGTGATGAGGTGGAGAAGCAGAGCTTCAGTGTGTATGGGTTTGAACCATCTGAAAAAACAAACACAAGAAAATGGAATCAAATGAATGACCCATCGAGTTTGAGATGGATTCATGAGTCTTTTTGACTGAATATATTTCTCTCCCATCACATTCATTTCAGAGTGCAAACTCACAACTCAGATAAAACATTTATTTTGTCATGTCACTGTATACTCAGTAATGGCACATGAAACACTTTCAGTATTTTAGTAAAGTCTTCTGTCCACATAATCAGAAGAATGGAGATAACATAACAGAAATGCACTTCTTACTAATATTACTAATATTACTTACTAAACATTCATTTTTGATTTCCATAATTACATTGTTACTAGTGAAAATATCCATTCCGGATTTCAACAACTGAATTACAACAAGAAATATTCTCATTTTTTATATCTATAATTTGTTTTTCCCTAGTGGCTAGGGAAGGGCAAAGAAAATCTTTTGATGAATTTTTTAATTTTGATTTAGTAAATTCTAAAAATCCATGGATCGATCTTTTCCTGTATGTGCAACCGTCTACTACAATGAGAGGAAATCACTTGCATCTGCAACCAAATTTCATACTATGTGACTAAAAATGTGTGTGATTCTCCACTGGCTGGTAAATGTTGAGATTTCCCTAAGCAGTGATTGAGAAGTACAGTGATGAAGAAGTTCAGCAGTGATTGAGTAGTATAGTGGTGAAGTTCAGCAGTGATTGAGTAATATAGTGATGAAGAAGTTCAGCAGTGATTGAGTAGTATAGTGATGAAGAAGTTCAGCAGTGATTGAGTAGTATAGTGATGTAGAAGTTCAGCAGTGATTGAGAAGTACAGTGATGAAGAAGTTAAGCAGTGATTGAGTAGTATAATGTTGAAGTTCAGCAGTGATTGAGTAGTATAGTGATGAAGAAGTTCAGCAGTGATTGAGTAGTATAGTGGTGAAGTTCAGCAGTGATTGAGTAATATAGTGATGAAGAAGTTCAGCAGTGATTGAGTAGTATAGTGATGAAGAAGTTCAGCAGTGATTGAGTAGTATAGTGGTGAAGTTCAGCAGTGATTGAGTAATATAGTGATGAAGAAGTTCAGCAGTGATTGAGTAGTATAGTGATGAAGAAGTTCAGCAGTGATTGAGTAGTATAGTGATGAAGAAGTTCAGCAGTGATTGAGTAGTATAGTGGTGAAGTTCAGCAGTGATTGAGTAATATAGCGATGAAGAAGTTCAGCAGTGATTGAGTAGTATAGTGATGAAGAAGTTCAGCAGTGATTGAGTAATATAGCGATGAAGAAGTTCAGCAGTGATTGAGTAGTATAGTGGTGTAGAAGTTCAGCAGTGATTGAGTAATATAGTGATGAAGAAGTTAAGCAGAGATTGAGTAGTATAGTGATGAAGAAGTTAAGCAGAGATTGAGTAGTATAGTGATGAAGAAGATCAGCAGTGATTGAGTAGTATAGTAGTGTAGAAGTTCAGCAGTGATTGAGTAATATAGCGATGAAGAAGTTCAGCAGTGATTGAGTAGTATAGTGATGAAGAAGTTCAGCAGTGATTGAGTAGTATAGTGATGTAGAAGTTCAGCAGTGATTGAGAAGTACAGTGATGAAGAAGTTAAGCAGTGATTGAGTAGTATAATGTTGAAGTTCAGCAGTGATTGAGTAGTATAGTGATGAAGAAGTTCAGCAGTGATTGAGTAGTATAGTGGTGAAGTTCAGCAGTGATTGAGTAATATAGTGATGAAGAAGTTCAGCAGTGATTGAGTAGTATAGTGGTGAAGTTCAGCAGTGATTGAGTAATATAGTGATGAAGAAGTTCAGCAGTGATTGAGTAGTATAGTGATGAAGAAGTTCAGCAGTGATTGAGTAGTATAGTGATGTAGAAGTTCAGCAGTGATTGAGAAGTACAGTGATGAAGAAGTTAAGCAGTGATTGAGTAGTATAATGTTGAAGTTCAGCAGTGATTGAGTAGTATAGTGATGAAGAAGTTCAGCAGTGATTGAGTAGTATAGTGGTGAAGTTCAGCAATGATTGAGTAATATAGTGATGAAGAAGTTCAGCAGTGATTGAGTAGTATAGTGATGAAGAAGTTCAGCAGTGATTGAGTAGTATAGTGGTGAAGTTCAGCAGTGATTGAGTAATATAGTGATGAAGAAGTTCAGCAGTGATTGAGTAGTATAGTGATGAAGAAGTTCAGCAGTGATTGAGTAGTATAGTGATGAAGAAGTTCAGCAGTGATTGAGTAGTATAGTGGTGAAGTTCAGCAGTGATTGAGTAATATAGCGATGAAGAAGTTCAGCAGTGATTGAGTAGTATAGTGATGAAGAAGTTCAGCAGTGATTGAGTAATATAGCGATGAAGAAGTTCAGCAGTGATTGAGTAGTATAGTGGTGTAGAAGTTCAGCAGTGATTGAGTAATATAGTGATGAAGAAGTTAAGCAGAGATTGAGTAGTATAGTGATGAAGAAGTTAAGCAGAGATTGAGTAGTATAGTGATGAAGAAGATCAGCAGTGATTGAGTAGTATAGTAGTGTAGAAGTTCAGCAGTGATTGAGTAATATAGCGATGAAGAAGTTCAGCAGTGATTGAGTAGTATAGTGATGAAGAAGTTCAGCAGTGATTGAGTAGTATAGTGATGAAGAAGTTCAGCAGTGATTGAGTAGTATAATGTTGAAGTTCAGCAGTGATTGAGTAGTATAGTGATGAAGAAGTTCAGCAGTGATTGTGTAGTATAATGTTGAAGTTCAGCAGTGATTGAGTAGTATAGTGATGAAGAAGTTAAGCAGTGATTGAGTAGTATAATGTTGAAGTTCAGCAGTGATTGAGTAGTATAGTGATGAAGTTCAGCAGTGATTGAGCAGAATATTGATGAAGTTCAGCAGTGATTGAGTAGTACAGTGAAGAAGAAGTTCAGCAGAGATTGAGTAGTATAGTGATGAAGTTCAGCAGAGATTGAGTAGTATATTGATGAAGTTCAGCAGTGATTGAGTAGTATAGTGATGAAGAAGTTCAGCAGTGATTGAGTAGTATAGTGATGAAGTTCAGCAGTGATTGAGTAGTATAGTGATGATGAAGTTCAGCAGTGACTGAGTAGTATAGTGGTTAAGAAGTTCAGCAGTGATTGAGTAGTATAGTGATGAAGTTCAGAAGAGATTGAGTAGTATAGTGATGAAGTTTAGCAGTGATTGAGTAGTATAGTGATGTAGAAGTTCAGCAGTGATTGTGTAGTATAGTGATGAAGAAGTTCAGCAGAGATTGAGTAGTATAGTAATGAAATTCAGCAGAGATTGAGTAGTATAGTGAAGTTCAGCAGTGATTGAGTAGTATAGTGATGAAGAAGTTAAGCAGAGATTGAGTAGTATAGTGATGAAGAAGTTAAGCAGAGATTGAGTAGTATAGTGATGAAGAAGATCAGCAGTGATTGAGTAGTATAGTAGTGTAGAAGTTCAGCAGTGATTGAGTAATATAGCGATGAAGAAGTTCAGCAGTGATTGAGTAGTATAGTGATGAAGAAGTTCAGCAGTGATTGAGTAGTATAGTGATGTAGAAGTTCAGCAGTGATTGAGAAGTACAGTGATGAAGAAGTTAAGCAGTGATTGAGTAGTATAATGTTGAAGTTCAGCAGTGATTGAGTAGTATAGTGATGAAGAAGTTCAGCAGTGATTGAGTAGTATAGTGGTGAAGTTCAGCAGTGATTGAGTAATATAGTGATGAAGAAGTTCAGCAGTGATTGAGTAGTATAGTGATGAAGAAGTTCAGCAGTGATTGAGTAGTATAGTGGTGTAGAAGTTCAGCAGTGATTGAGTAATATAGTGATGAAGAAGTTCAGCAGTGATTGAGTAGTATAGTGATGAAGAAGTTCAGCAGTGATTGAGTAGTATAGTGATGAAGAAGTTCAGCAGTGATTGAGTAGTATAGTGGTGAAGTTCAGCAGTGATTGAGTAATATAGCGATGAAGAAGTTCAGCAGTGATTGAGTAGTATAGTGATGAAGAAGTTCAGCAGTGATTGAGTAATATAGCGATGAAGAAGTTCAGCAGTGATTGAGTAGTATAGTGGTGTAGAAGTTCAGCAGTGATTGAGTAATATAGTGATGAAGAAGTTAAGCAGAGATTGAGTAGTATAGTGATGAAGAAGTTAAGCAGAGATTGAGTAGTATAGTGATGAAGAAGATCAGCAGTGATTGAGTAGTATAGTAGTGTAGAAGTTCAGCAGTGATTGAGTAATATAGCGATGAAGAAGTTCAGCAGTGATTGAGTAGTATAGTGATGAAGAAGTTCAGCAGTGATTGAGTAGTATAGTGATGAAGAAGTTCAGCAGTGATTGAGAAGTACAGTGATGAAGAAGTTAAGCAGTGATTGAGTAGTATAATGTTGAAGTTCAGCAGTGATTGAGTAGTATAGTGATGAAGAAGTTCAGCAGTGATTGAGTAGTATAGTGGTGAAGTTCAGCAGTGATTGAGTAGTATAGTGATGAAGAAGTTCAGCAGTGATTGTGTAGTATAATGTTGAAGTTCAGCAGTGATTGAGTAGTATAGTGATGAAGAAGTTAGGCAGTGATTGAGTAGTATAATGTTGAAGTTCAGCAGTGATTGAGTAGTATAGTGATGAAGTTCAGCAGTGATTGAGCAGAATATTGATGAAGTTCAGCAGTGATTGAGTAGTACAGTGAAGAAGAAGTTCAGCAGAGATTGAGTAGTATAGTGATGAAGTTCAGCAGAGATTGAGTAGTATATTGATGAAGTTCAGCAGTGATTGAGTAGTATAGTGATGAAGAAGTTCAGCAGTGATTGAGTAGTATAGTGATGAAGTTCAGCAGTGATTGAGTAGTATAGTGATGATGAAGTTCAGCAGTGACTGAGTAGTATAGTGGTTAAGAAGTTCAGCAGTGATTGAGTAGTATAGTGATGAAGTTCAGAAGAGATTGAGTAGTATAGTGATGAAGTTTAGCAGTGATTGAGTAGTATAATGTTGAAGTTCAGCAGTGATTGTGTAGTATAGTGATGAAGAAGTTCAGCAGAGATTGAGTAGTATAGTGATGAAATTCAGCAGAGATTGAGTAGTATAGTGAAGTTCAGCAGTGATTGAGTAGTATAGTGATGTAGAAGTTCAGCAGTGATTGAGTAGTATAGTGATGTAGAAGTTCAGCAGTGATTGAGTAGTATCGTGGTGTAGAAGTTCAGCAGTGATTGAGTAGTATAGAGATGAAGAAGTTCAGCAGTTATTGAGTAGTATCGTGGTGTAGAAGTTCAGCAGTGATTGAGTAGTATAGTGGTGTAGAAGTTCAGCAGTGATTGAGAAGTATAGTGATGAAGAAGTTCAGCAGTGATTGAGTAGTATAATGTTGAAGTTCAGCAGTGATTGAGTAGTATAGTGATGAAGAAGTTCAGCAGTGATTGAGTAGTATAGTGGTGAAGTTCAGCAGTGATTGAGTAATATAGCGATGAAGAAGTTCAGCAGTGATTGAGTAGTATAGTGATGAAGAAGTTCAGCAGTGATTGAGTAATATAGTGATGAAGAAGTTCAGCAGTGATTGAGTAGTATAGTGGTGTAGAAGTTCAGCAGTGATTGAGTAGTATAGTGATGAAGAAGTTCAGCAGAGATTGAGTAGTATAGTGATGAAGAAGTTAAGCAGAGATTGAGTAGTATAGTGATGAAGAAGATCAGCAGTGATTGAGTAGTATAGTAGTGTAGAAGTTCAGCAGTGATTGAGTAATATAGCGATGAAGAAGTTCAGCAGTGATTGAGTAGTATAGTGATGAAGAAGTTCAGCAGTGATTGAGTAGTATAGTGATGAAGAAGTTCAGCAGTGATTGAGTAGTATAATGTTGAAGTTCAGCAGTGATTGAGTAGTATAGTGATGAAGAAATTAAGCAGTGATTGAGTAGTATAATGTTGAAGTTCAGCAGTGATTGAGTAATATAGCGATGAAGAAGTTCAGCAGTGATTGAGTAGTATAGTGATGAAGAAGTTCAGCAGTGATTGAGTAGTATAGTGATGAAGAAGTTCAGCAGTGATTGAGTAGTATAATGTTGAAGTTCAGCAGTGATTGAGTAGTATAGTGATGAAGAAATTAAGCAGTGATTGAGTAGTATAATGTTGAAGTTCAGCAGTGATTGAGTAGTATAGTGATGAAGAAGTTCAGCAGTGATTGTGTAGTATAATGTTGAAGTTCAGCAGTGATTGAGTAGTATAGTGATGAAGAAGTTAAGCAGTGATTGAGTAGTATAATGTTGAAGTTCAGCAGTGATTGAGTAGTATAGTGATGAAGTTCAGCAGTGATTGAGTAGAATATTGATGAAGTTCAGCAGTGATTGAGTAGTACAGTGAAGAAGAAGTTCAGCAGAGATTGAGTAGTATAGTGATGAAGTTCAGCAGAGATTGAGTAGTATATTGATGAAGTTCAGCAGTGATTGAGTAGTATAGTGATGAAGAAGTTCAGCAGTGATTGAGTAGTATAGTGATGAAGTTCAGCAGTGATTGAGTAGTATAGTGATGATGAAGTTCAGCAGTGACTGAGTAGTATAGTGGTTAAGAAGTTCAGCAGTGATTGAGTAGTATAGTGATGAAGTTCAGAAGAGATTGAGTAGTATAGTGATGAAGTTTAGCAGTGATTGAGTAGTATAGTGATGTAGAAGTTCAGCAGTGATTGTGTAGTATAGTGATGAAGAAGTTCAGCAGAGATTGAGTAGTATAGTAATGAAATTCAGCAGAGATTGAGTAGTATAGTGAAGTTCAGCAGTGATTGAGTAGTATAGTGATGTAGAAGTTCAGCAGTGATTGAGTAGTATAGTGATGTAGAAGTTCAGCAGTGATTGAGTAGTATCGTGGTGTAGAAGTTCAGCAGTGATTGAGTAGTATAGAGATGAAGAAGTTCAGCAGTTATTGAGTAGTATCGTGGTGTAGAAGTTCAGCAGTGATTGAGTAGTATAGTGATGTAGAAGTTCAGCAGTGATTGTGTAGTATAGTGATGAAGTTCAGCAGTGATTGAATAGTATAGTGATGAAATTCAGCAGAGATTTAGTAGTATAGTGAAGTTCAGCAGTGATTGAGTAGTATAGTGATGAAGAAGTTCAGCAGTTATTGAGTAGTATCGTGGTGTAGAAGTTCAGCAGTGATTGAGTAGTATAGTGATGTAGAAGTTCAGCAGTGATTGAGTAGTATAGTGATGATGAAGTTCAGCAGTGATTGAGTAGTATAGTGATGATGAAGTTCAGCAGTGATTGAGTAGTATAGTGGTTAAGAAGTTCAGCAGTGATTGAGTAATATAGTGATGAAGTTCAGAAGAGATTGAGTAGTATAGTGATGAAGTTTAGCAGTGATTGAGTAGTATAGTGATGTAGAAGTTCAGCAGTGATTGTGTAGTATAGTGATGTAGAAGTTCAGCAGTGATTGTGTAGTATAGTGATGAAGTTCAGCAGTGATTGAATAGTATAGTGATGAAATTCAGCAGAGATTGAGTAGTATAGTGAAGTTCAGCTGTGATTGAGTAGTATAGTGATGTAGATGTTCAGCAGTGATTGAGTAGTATAGTGATGTATAAGTTCAGCAGTGATTGTGTAGTATAGTGATGAAGTTCAGCAGTGATTGTGTAGTATAGTGATGAAGTTCAGCAGTGATTGAGTAGTATAGTGATGACGATGTTCAGCAGTGATTGAGTAGTATAGTGATGTAGAAGTTCAGCAGTGATTGAGTAGTATAGTGATGAAGAAGTTCAGAAGTGATTGAGCAGTATAGTGATGAAGAAGTTCAGCAGTGATTGAGTAGTATACTGATGAAGTTCAGCAGTGATTGAGTAGTATAGTGATGAAGAAGTTCAGCAGTGATTGAGCAGTATAGTGATGAAGTTCAGCAGTGATTGAGTAGTATACTGATGAAGTTCAGCAGTGATTGAGTAGTATAGTGATGAAGAAGTTCAGTAGTGATTGAGTAGTATAGTGATGATGAAGTTCAGTAGTGATTGAGTAGTATAGTGGGGAAGAAGTTAAGCAGTTATTGAGTAGTATCATGGTGTAGAAGTTCAGCAGTGATTGAGTAGTATAGTGATGTAGAAGTTCAGCAGTGATTGAGTAGTATAGTGATGATGAAGTTCAGCAGTGATTGTGTAGTATAGTGATGAAGTTCAGCAGTGATTGAGTAGTATAGTGATGTAGAAGTTCAGCAGTGATTGTGTAGTATAGTGATGTAGAAGTTCAGCAGTGATTGTGTAGTATAGTGATGAAATTCAGCAGAGATTAAGTAGTATAGTGAAGTTCAGCAGTGATAGAGTAGTATAGTGATGTAGATGTTCAGCAGTGTTTGAGTAGTATAGTGATGTATAAGTTCAGCAGTGATTGTGTAGTATAGTGATGAAGTTCAGCAGTGATTGAGTAGTATAGTGATGAAGAAGTTCAGTAGTGATTGAGTAGTATAGTGGGGAAGAAGTTAAGCAGTGATTGAGTAAAATAGTGATAAAGAAGTTAAGCAGTGATTGAGTAGTATAGTGATGAAGTTCAGCAGTGGTTGAGTAGTATAGTGATGAAGAAGTTCAGCAGTGATTGAGTAGTATAATGATGAAGAAGTTAAGCAGTGATTGAGTAGTATAGTGATGAAGAAGTTCAGCAGTGATTGAGTAATATAGTGACAGAAGTTCAGCAGTGATTAAATAGTATAGTGATGAAGATGTTCAGCAGTGATTGAGTAGTATAGTGATGATGAAGTTCAGCAGTGATTGAGTAGTATAGTGGTGCAGACGTTCAGCAGTGATTGAGTAGTATAGTGGTGTAGATGTTCAGCAGTGATTGAGTAGTATAGTGATGAAGAAGTTCAGTAGTGATTGAGTAGTATAGTGATGAAGTTCAGCAGTGATTGAGTAGTATAGTGATGAAGAAGTTCAGCAGTGATTGAGTAGTATAGTGATGTAGAAGTAATGATTGTGTAGTATAGTGGTGTAGAAGTTCAGCAGTGATTGAGTAGAATAGTGATAAAGTTCAGCAGTGATTGAGTAGTATAGTGGTTAAGAAGTTCAGCAGTGATTGAGTAGTATAGTGATGAAGTTCAGAAGAGATTGAGTAGTATAGTGATGAAGTTTAGCAGTGATTGAGTAGTATAGTGATGTAGAAGTTCAGCAGTGATTGAGTAGTATAGTGATGAAGTTCAGCAGTGGTTGAGTAGTATAGTGATGTAGAAGTTCAGCAGTGATTGAGTAGTATAGTGATGAAGTTCAGAAGAGATTGAGTAGTATAGTGATGAAGTTTAGCAGTGATTGAGTAGTATAGTGATGTAGAAGTTCAGCAGTGATTGAGTAGTATAGTGATGAAATTCAGCAGAGATTGAGTAGTATAGTGAAGTTCAGCAGTGATTGAGTAGTATAGTGATGTAGATGTCCAGCAGTGTTTGAGTAGTATAGTGATGTATAAGTTCAGCAGTGATTGAGTAGTATAGTGATGAAGAAGTTCAGTAGTGATTGAGTAGTATAGTGGGGAAGAAGTTAAGCAGTGATTGAGTAGTATAGTGATGATGAAGTTCAGCAGTGATTGAGTAGTATAGTGATGAAATTCAGCAGAGATTGAGTAGTATAGTGAAGTTCAGCAGTGATTGAGTAGTATAGTGATGTAGATGTCCAGCAGTGTTTGAGTAGTATAGTGATGTATAAGTTCAGCAGTGATTGAGTAGTATAGTGATGAAGAAGTTCAGTAGTGATTGAGTAGTATAGTGGGGAAGAAGTTAAGCAGTGATTGAGTAGTATAGTGATGATGAAGTTCAGCAGTGATTGGGTAGTATAGTGATGAAGTTCAGCAGTGATTGAGTATTATAGTGGTGCAGAAGTTCAGCAGTGATTGAGTAGTATAGTGGTGTAGATGTTCAGCAGTGATTGAGTAGTATAGTGATGAAGAAGTTCAGCAGTGATTGAGTAGTATAGTGATGATGAAGTTCAGCAGTGATTGAGTAGTATAGTGATGAAGAAGTTCAGCAGTGATTGAGTAGTATAGTCGTGTAGAAGTTCAGCAGTGATTGAGTAGTATAGTGATGAAGTTCAGCAGTGATTGAGTAGTATAGTGATGAAGAAGTTCAGCAGTGATTGAGTAGTATAGTGATGTAGTAGTTCAGCAGTGATTGAGTAGTATAGTGAAGAAGTTCAGCAGTGATTGAGTAGTATAGTGAAGAAGTTCAGCAGTGATTGAGTAGTATAGTGAAGAAGTTCAGCAGTGATTGTGTAGTATAGTGAAGAAGTTCAGCAGTGATTGAGTAGTATAGTGATGAAGTGCAGCAGTGATTGAGTAGTATAGTGATGAAGTTCAGCAGGGATTGAGTAGTATAGTGAAGAAGTTCAGCAGTGATTGAGTAGTATAGTGATGAAGTTCAGCAGTGATTAAGTAGTATAGTGATGATGAAGTTCAGCAGTGATTGAGTAGTATAGTGATGATGAAGTTCAGCAGAGATTGAGTAGTATAGTGATGAAGTTCAGCAGTGATTGAGTAGTATAGTGATGAAGAAGTTCAGCAGTGATTGAGTAGTATAGTGAAGAAGTTCAGCAGTGATTGAGTAGTATAGTGATGAAGAAGTTCAGCAGTGATTGAGTAGTATAGTGATGAAGTTCAGCAGTGATTGAGTAGTATAGTGATGTAGAAGTTCAGCAGTGATTGAGTAGTATAGTGATGAAGTTCAGCAGTGATTAAGTAGTATAGTGATTATGAAGTTCAGCAGTGATTGAGTAGTATAGTGATGAAGTTCAGCAGTGATTGAGTAGTATAGTGATGAAGTTCAGCAGTGATTGAGTAGTATAGTGGTGTAGAAGTTCAGCAGTGATTGAGTAGTATAGTGATGAAGTTCAGCAGTGATTAAGTAGTATAGTGATGATGAAGTTCAGCAGAGATTGAGTAGTATAGTGATGAAGTTCAGCAGTGATTGAGTAGTATAGTGAAGAAGTTCAGCAGTGATTGAGTAGTATAGTGATGAAGAAGTTTGGCAGCGAGATCCTTTCACTGCATGTTGAGAGTAAAAGTTTGGTTTGGCTCGTTCTGTGTAATGTGTCCAAAGACGAGATCCACACAATCCATTTGTCATTGAATTATGTCTCTTTTAATATCCTTTCTGTCCTTTACTGTCAGTTGTTGATCAAAAACAACAAACAATAAATATTTAATTTTAATCACGTATAGCACGGATGAGATAAAAGCATTCAAGTCTCTCTCGTTAGTATGTGCTCATTTACAGTCGTGCTTTATAGAACAGCTGGTTTTCTTAAAGAGACAGTACCGGTTTTAGCACATGTTCAATAAATCTATTTAAATACCTATAAATAGTAATAATTTTGTAAAATGTAACAAAATATAATATATGCAATATAATATCATATGTATTGATTAAATTCATTGACTTGTTCATTTTTAAAAAGCTAAAATGCAACCAAAATGATGAAAAACTAATAAAATATAATTAGTAAAATGAATATTTTCATAATGCACCTAGTTAGAAGGTCCCCTTTAAAACTAACAGCATTAGCTGAGAGAGAATTTAATATGCAAGCAAAATGAAATTATAACTGAAACATACCCAACTTAATCGATATCGGATTGAATCGAATTGAGAGTTTGTGAATTGGAATCGAATTGTGAAATCTGTATTAATACCCAGCCCTACTAGAGGCAATGTTCATTTTCAGATATCTGTAATGTGAATATAACTAGGGATGCCCCTGACCAAAGATTTTCCTATTCGACTAGTAGTCATTAATTTAAGCCATTAGTCGACTAGTTGCACATTTATGATATTAATTTAACTACTTAAATACATATATATTTTGGAGGGGCATCAGAAAATGGTTTGAGTTCCAGTGCTGAGAATGTTATCAGTAACATTGCTACTCTTCTACATAACAGAGAAATACTAAACCATAATAATGAGCCTTTAAAATATAAAGCGCACGCACAAAGTGAGCTGCAGTGACACCGGCAAAAGTGGTAATAATCCTGAATGTGTCGGAAAAACCAGCAAGGAGACTGTCTGAACATTTAGTTAATTTATAGAGAGAAATGCACATTAGTACCGACAGACGATGATCTCGGGGATCGACGATGGTCAGAGTGATCAATAGCTGATGCCTTTGACCATGTCAAGACGATATTTGGCTCATTTTCCCATGTATCAAATTATTATTATTATTATTATTATTATTAGGCTATTATTATTATCAAATTAACATTACAAATAATTTTCCCGTAGACACACAGACACGCTCTTGAAGAAACACACTTTATTATATTAAGAGCAGATGACAGAAAAGCCGTCTATACGCATGTATGACGCGCTGATACGGAGGCCTTGTGGAACACACGCATGAAAAAGTTTCTCACTCTTTCTTTGTTTCATAGTATCATCTATGAGTGCTGTAAATGACCTCAGACATCTCATCTCAGGAGGTTTTTTGAGTTCAGTTCACTTTATTTCCACAGAACAGTTCAATGTGAACGCAACTCTGCAGCCTATACGTCTGTGATTAAAACATAAAATAATACAAAAACACCTCCAACCATGATTTATATTTCAGTGATTATTATCATCATTATAATTCATATATTTATAATTGTTTTTATGTCTTCATTTGTGTAAGTAATTTTCCGCCTGCATGTTTAGACGGATACTTGCCTGATGGTAAATGGAAAGGTGTTTATATATATATATATATATATATATATATTATTCTTTATCACTTTATTATTTATTTATTTGCTTTTCGTTTCGTTTGGAGAGCAATTTGAATTTAGAAATGTATTTGATTTAAGTTTTTCGTATTTTAAATTAATTAATTTAATTTTCAATGCAAAATCACTAAAGCAAGAATATTCACCGATTACTCAGCCCGGGGATTTCCGATGTAATTGCATATTGCGATTATATACAGTATATATATCGTGAAGGAGGGAACAAATCACACATTTTAATTGCACTTTTCAAGTTTCATTTTAATTTTTAGTTAAAATAAATAAAAAATCAAGTTCAAAGTTTGAAATCAAGGTGTCTTGCTTTATTGTTTAGGCTTAACCCTAACCCTGCTGAATGAAAATTACCCCATAGTACCGCCTAGCGTCCAACCAGAGCTAATACCGGTGTTCGCCGTTTTTATGTGGAGTTTTTTCTGCGACCAACTGACCAATCAAAACTTGGTCGACTGAGTCTCTTCCCATCGACTAACGTTTGGTCAACTATCAGGGGGCAGCCCTAAATATAACTAGTAAGAAATTATTTTAAGATTTCTTTAAAAAATCTTCAGTTAATTGATATCTGTAATACTAAATAAAACATGTTGAAATTAGGGCTGTCTATTTAAAGGAATATTCCGGGTTCAATACAAGTTAATCTCAATCAGCAGCATTTGTGTCATAATGTTGATCACCACATAAATTAATGTCGACTCGTCCCTCCTTTTCTTTAATAAAAGCACAAATGTGTGTTCCAGTGAGACACTTACAATGGAAGTCAATGGGGTCAATCTGTAAACATTAAAATACTCACTGTTTCAAAAGTATAGACACAAGACATAAACAATATGTGTGTTAACATGATTTTACTGTCATAAAATCACTTACTAACCACATCTGTGGAAAGATATAGACAATATTACAACTTCATTACCATGATGATGTAATGTCAACAAACACTAAAACGACTGTAAAAATGATTTAAACAACTTTACAACTTTACATGAGTTTAACAGAAGAATTAATGTAAGTGCTTTTATTAAATTATAATCTTCACATTTCTGTCTTTAAACCTCCAAAAATTGACCCCATTGACTTCCATTGTAAGTGTCTCACTGGAACACACATTTGTGCTTTTATTAAAGAAAAGGAGGAACGAGTCGACATTAATTTATGTGTTAATCAACATTATGACACAAATACTGCCGATTGAGATTAACTTGTATTGAACCTTAATGTGCTAAAAAAATTAACACAATTAATCATGCCCCCTGATTTTCCTATTATACGATCAATTCACGCTTCTGAAGCTTCTGATCATCTGTTTTTACGACCCACATCAATAGGTATCAGCACGCCTCATTATGCTGTTTATGACGCTGAATACCAGTGAGACGCTCCAAACGCATCCGTCTGAGACACATGTACGTAGAACGACAATTAAAAATAATTGGAATGCATGAACGCGTACTGTGAGAACTGGACACATCGATGAACTCAATACAAAACAACTGCAGGCTTGTTCAGTCATATGAGAATAAAACACACAATATATTGAGTTCTTAAGACATTTTTTATATTGTCAAATCAATGCTTTATTCATCTGCCACAATAATAACATTTATTTCAAACTGAAGTTCAATCTGTATTATATATTTATTATAGGCCCTACATATTATATTCATAAATAAATGAATTATTATTATTTATATGAATTATCTTTTTTCCGGGGCCTTTCTCAGAACATGATGTATGCGATTAATTGCGATTAATTAATTGGCACATCATGTAATTAATTCCATTAAATATTTTAATCGATTGACAGCCCAAGATAAACTGAAAGTAGCATTTTCATTAGTTGTAATTCAATTACTGATTTCAGGAATGAAAATACTAGTAACGACGTAATTATTGATATATGATTATGAAAAAGTATAGTTTTTAGTAGTAAGGAGTACATAACTGATATGTGTATTTAGAATTTTAACTAGTAAGAAATGAATTAGAGATATCTGTAATCGTGTGTGGAACAGCACTGAAATTCAACTAGTGAAAATGTAGAAACAGATATCAGTTATTATGTTTTTACTAGTTGAAATCCCATTTTTGATAACAAGAATTAACATTTATCCCTGTGCAAACCTAATTTCTGATGGGAAAAACGAGCACTTTCACTCATAGTACTTCCATTGCTGATCTAGTGAAAATTGAATTGTACACGTGCAGCAGATAACTGATATCCTGCACATGATTAAATGTCAGAAGTGCTTGTGATAAACAGTGTGTATAGAAACAGGTGTGTGTTGTGTGTGTGCAGGTGAGGTGTTTTGCTTACTGGGTATTCGGATCTGATAGTGATTGAGAATCGTCAGAACTTCAACAGCGTGAGTTTTACTGTCAAACTCCAGTAATCCAGAGATGGTTTTAGAACTCGCTACAGAAATAAACACAAGACACGTGTGTGATTACGCTACATAAAAACAGTTAAACTGCACATGAAATATCCTCATGACTTACGTTTGGCGTCAAACACTTTGTATTTGATGAATCCCGGGACGTCGTGTTCTGTGCATAGCTGAAACACAAACAGAGTCAGAGTGACACGTCCAGCAGAGGGCACGCATGATCAGTGTCATGAACTCACTGCAGCACTGACTGCGGGAATTCTTAAAGGGACCGTTCACCAAAAACATGAACACATCGGTCATCATTGTGGATGTGTCAGTGTGACTCACTCGCTGCAGGTCGTCTTCAGTGATGCAGGGCGGGACGTTGTAGAAGTGCAGCACGCATGACGGAGGTTGGATAATGTTTTTGGAGGCCTGACCGGCGCTGGTGAAGCGATTGTTTCGCGTCATGGCGAAGTCCTTGTAGCTGCTGGAACCATCCTCCAACTCAAACACCTGACTGGGGATCACGGCGTGCTGCTTCGACACACTGAACACACAGAGAGATTTCTCCTCACATGATGAAATCATTTATACTCAAACCCATATTTCATGTCATTTATGGATGGGATGGAAACAGCTTGCGTCAGTGACCATGTGTCTAATACAAAGAAAACTTCTGTTCTTGAGCAGAAGTTTCCATTTCATTTGTGTGTGTTGTAATGAGTGCTGATCCAGCGCTAGAATGAGTTATTTTGAATGTCTCGATAAGTGCTCGTTGCTGCACACATCTCTTGTGCACACAGATCAGGGTCAGATGTGTAGGAGCCTCGGGGCAAAAATGCCACCAAAAATGCCCCCCAAATTCAAAATGTGGGGGCAAAAAAATGCCCTTGTAATGAATGCTCGTTTTTTATTTGTAACATCTGACTGTTCTGAATATTGTTTTAGAGTTATATCCATGTTATACATACTGTGGCATAAAATATGAAGTGATGTTGATTTAATTCTTAGAGCAAGAGGTGTTTCATTTTTTTAAACACTTGACATATATGGATGAGACAGAGTTTATATTTTAAATGGTTAGAAAAATTACCCCATAATATTGCCCCATAATAGAAATTCACTTCTAAAACTGACTCTTCCCTTGCAGCTCGCGCTCATTTCCAGTGAAATCACAAAGGAAAATGCATTATGAATAACCAATATGTATTATCCATATCAGCAATTCAATTTTGACCAGTTAAAATGCTAATACTTGAGATCAGCAATGGGATCACAACTGGTGAAAGTGCTCATTTCTGAGTAACTAGGTTTGCACTAGTAAAAACTTTCATTGTTAAGCTTCATTTAATGAACCAAATATCTTTCAACTGTGTTTGATATAATGGCAAGTGATTTTCTAGTATCAAATGATCAATTTAGCATGATTACTCAAGGATAAGGTGTTGGAGTGATGGCTGCTGTCTAGATTTGATCAAAAATGACTTTTATCAAATAGTGATGGTGCTGTTTTTTTACATCAGTAATGTCCTGACTATACTTTGTGATCAGTTGAATGCCACTTGCGATTGTAACGAGTAAGAAAGTCTTTTAATTACTCTTCCATTTATTAATATCTGAAATCCATTTCCAGATATCAAATTGAGTTGTAAAACATTATATTAGGGTAGAAAAGAATCCAGAATGACTTGCACCTGAGGTGAAAATATCACCACCAGACCAATTATTCATACTTACAAAGATCGTGCTGAGTATTTATCCACTGATTAACAAAATCTCACAAACGACAGTGGCAGATTTGGGGACAAGCAAAAAATCATTTTCTTAGAGTATTTTTGTCTTGTTTTCCAGTAAAAATATCTAAACATTCTTAAAACAAGACACATTTACTTGACAAGTAAAGTAGCATAAGATATTTTATTTTGATTTGAGAAAAATCTAATTATGCTGAAAACAAGAAAAAACTAATTGCCAATGGGGTCAGAAAAATACACTTAATTAAAGAAAAACAAGATTGAGTCCTATAAATGGTCAGCAAGAATGACTATTTATTAAAACAATACAAAATAATATGAAATTATCATTGCATAACCTAATTAATATTCATGGGTATTGGCATTTGTGTCGGTCAGACTTTATTTTGTGATAATAACAAACTGACTGCACATTACTCATCACCTGTTATATGATATCTAGTTTACTTGCTATTAAGTGTCTCAGAACTTGGAATATCACTCACAGATTTGATGTGATGTTTGTCAAGTCCAGTGCTCATTATGTCAGTCCTGTGTACAAGCCCTTGAACATTTCACAAACAACGACTCAGAAAGCATCACATCACAGCAGCGTTCACATGATCCCGTGAAGCTGCTGATCTTTACGAAACGCTCTTTTTGAAGTGAATGTGAGATGCGAGTGGTGAATTATTCTGATGGATGACGGCAGAGAGCCGAGCGCAAACACGCAACCATCCTTTTCATGTTAGCTGCTTAGCAACCGACAGTGCTGTGTATCACATTATATGTGCTCAGATTCCTTTCAATTACAATGAATAAAAGAGATTTATTACAGCAGTGACATGCATTACACCAGCAAGTACATGACATTACATGAACTACAGCAAAAGAAATGTTCATTTTGACCATACCTATGCAATTTAACCAGAAAAATATCATTTAAATTAGGGCTGCACCATATTTTGCATTGATCACAAATGTATATTTGTATATATGCATATAGCAAGGGCTTGCATCAAAACAACATTGTTATTTATTGTTTGAATTTCATGACAAAACTGAAATAAAGCAGAGATTAAAACTGTGTTTCTCCAAAAGATACTTCCGACTCAAATGATGGAGCGTGTCACATTTGTGCATGTACAGCTAATGGTAAAAATGTGATATTCTATCACGGTCTATATGCAATTTGGATCAAAAGTGAACTATGTGTGTGATTTCTGGGACAGAGTCAATAGACAGTCTTTTTTCCCACTACAGTAGATTTGGGTAGTGGAGGTTCCAATGTTCTGCGATGTTCTCCGATGTTCATCATAAGATAATCACATGCATATTGCATTATCAAACAACTTATCACATATCACATTTTTCTCTATATCATGCAGCCCTAAAATTCTACATTTTACATAAAGCAATGAGCTGATTAAAGGACTCATGTGCAGTTACTTTTTTTCACAGTTTTTATTATAATGTTTTTGGCCTTTTGACGAAAATGTCTTTTAGTCAATATTTCATCATGTGATATTCATTTTGAGCCAATTTTAATAAAATGGCATATAATTTTAGTATACAGAAATAACATATTTCAGTTGTCAATAATGTGCAAAATGACAAATATGTGTCAAACTGTAACAGGCCAAATTTTTTCTGTATGAATAACAACCCCAATTCCGAAAAAGTTGTGACAGTATGAAAAATGCTAATAAAAACAAAAGGAGCGATTTGTAAATTATATTCACCCTTTGCTATATTGAAAGCACCACAACTACACATTATATGATGTTTTACCTTGTGAATTTCATTGTTTTTTTAATGTACATTAATTTCAAATCAGATGATTGGAACACGCTCCACAAAAGTTGACACAGGGGCAATTTAAGACTAATAACAATTTGACGAGTTGAAATAACAAGGCAATGTGAAACAGGAGATGTTAAACAGTTGATGCAATCATGTCATAGTATATAAAATCAGTCTAGTCCTTCAAGAGCAAGGATCGTTCCAGACTTGTCAATTTACCAACAGATGCTTCAGCAAATAATCCAGCACTTTGAGAACAATGTTCCCCAAAGACAAACTGGAAGGATTTTGGGCATTTCACCCTCTACAGTGCACAATATAGTTAAAAGATTCCAGGAATCTGGTCAAATCTCGGTGCGTAAAGGACAAGACGAAAACCACTTCTGAATGTGTGTGATCTCTGATCCCTCAGACGTCACTATCTTAAAAAACATCATTCATCTGTAATGGATATCATGAACATGGGCTTGGGATTACTTTAGTAAACCTTTGTTAGTCAACACCACTCGCCGCTGCATCCACAGATGCAAGATAAGACTATACTATGTAAAGGAGAAGCCATACATCAACACTGTCCAGAACCGCCGCCGACTTCTCTGGGCTCGGTCTCATCTGAGATGGAAAGTAGAACAGTGGAACTGTGTTTTTTTGGTCTGATGAGTACACATTTCAAATAGTTTTTGAGAAACACAGCCATCCAGCATATACTGCCATCCAGCACTGTCTTTTCCAGGGATGTCCCTGCATTTTCATCAGGACAACTCCAAACCAAATACTGCCCGGATTACAAGTGCATGGCTGTGTGAGCAGACAGTGCGGGTGCTAGATTGGCCTGCCTGCAGTCCTGATCATCTCCAATTGAGAATGCGTGGTACATTATGAAATGCACAATACGGCAATGAAGACTGTACAATTGTGCTGAAGACCTGCATAATGGATGAATGGGGGAAAATTCCACTTTTTAAACTTAATCTTGTGTCTTCAGTGCCCAAATGCTTAATAAGTGTTATTAGAAGAAATGATGATGTTTCACAGTGGAAAACACTCGACTGTCCCAACTTTTTTTGGAGCGTATCTCAATCATCTGATTTGAAATTACTGTATATTTTCACACAAAAAATAAAATTCACAAGGTCAACATCACATAATGTGTAGTTGTGGTGCTTTCAATATAGTAAAGGGTGAATATAATGTACAGTTCACTCCTTTTTGTATTTATTAGCATTTTTCATACTGTCCCAACTTTTTCGGAATTGGGGTTGTACTTAAACATGTATGGCACATTTTAAAGATTTATCAACAGTATTTTCTACTTTTAGAAGTGACTCACGTTTAGTCAGTTTAAGATATTGTGTTTTCAAGTTACACATCACTAAAAGTTCATCTGTTTATTGTGTCTGTGCAGATGTAATATGACGTTTATGTTGTGGATATAGTGATTATTACACAGCACTCTGGAATACTGTATTCTGATTGGTCAATGGCGCCATCTAGTGGTCTGATATGTCTCAGTAACAACCGCACATCCACATATCAGACCGCTCATCTGGATTCTGTGAGTCATCTTTCCTGCTTCTCAGATCACTGTGCGAACTCTAAATAAGCTAATAAAATAATTTCAACTCAAATCAATGTTTCATGTGCATTGATTTATTAATTTGGCAAGTATTCGTGTAATAAGCTGGATAATGAGGAGTCACACGTTCATTGATTACAGAATAAACACCAACAGAACTCAAACCGGAGGTGGATTTCAGCTGTTCAGCAATTTATTTCTTCTCACATAATTACATCATTTTAGTGCAAATCTATACTTTATGTTCATGTATTTATTCATTTGTTTAGTAGTCGTGTAATAAGCGGGATAATGTACAGTCAGTCGGTTGTTATCACAAAATAAACCCCTTCAGGATGATACAAGAGTCTCCGCTTCACGTCGGGGTCCTGATAATCCTGTCGGGTTTATTTTGTGATAACAATCAAGTAACTGTACATTATCTCTAACTTAACGTCCCATTTATAGTATGTGTTTGAGTGAGGTAAGTCACCTGTTAGTAAAGTTCATTGTTCAAGTGTTCAGCGGGAAAATACACAAGATACTATGACTGGATTATTTACAGCAATTCTTACTACATTTTTCTATTAAAAACATTGTTAGCACATTGTTTATATCTTCAGTATTATTGTTTTTTTCTTGTCATGTTTTCATCAACTGTATGTTTTAATTAAAATTGTCTTTGTTATCATTGACAATTTCTTTCCCGTCAGTAATATTGCTGACAAGATTAAAACTGCTCATATAAACACTTTTTTCCCCAAAGCCACTTATGGGTTTTGTACCAAAAACATTCACAATGTTGTTTATCATGAGCATTTTCCACTCTCTCTCTGACTCTTACAGACTGTTATTTGCTGCTGTGCCTTTAAGACTTTTACATGTGAAATGAACAACAGTGTTTTCCTGCGTTCACACACAAGCTGCGGGTTCACTGTCAGATCAATAACATTTTAACTGCTGCATCCTTTAATAAACATCATATTGTGACATGTTCATAAAACAATCAGTGCCACTCAGACTGTTCACATCAGACTGAAATGATCTTGTTCAAAAGTTGCAGAAGTTTAAAACAAGTTGTTTTTACAGTTTACTTTTAATAAACTTTTTTTTTTAATGGGAAGAAAGTCTTGAGTTGTACAGTTCTGATGCTTTCAAAGAGCGTCAAAGGAAAATGTGATTCCTCATGACATGAACCCTTAAGTGTGTGAGTGTGTGTGAGTGTTTTCTCACCAGACGTTGAGTCGTTTACTGAAGACCTTGATGCTGTTGAGGTGTGTGATCGCTCGGTCCACCGCATACTCATCACCCATCTCCACCAGAGCTGTACCTGGAACACTCTTCATAAACTTCACCTGCACACACACACACACAAAATAACAGTATTTATTTCTGAGATGACAACTAAACGTCACTCACTAAATTAAATTACTGTAACCGTTTCACATCCTTTTCTTACAAAATAGAATGTAGTGTATACTGCAGTGTGTAGTAAGCAGTATGCTAGTGTTCACTTCAGAGTGTTTCACCTTCTCGATGTTGCCATAGAGACAGAAGAGGTTGAAGATGCGAGTGCAGTTCATCTTGGCGGTGTGGAGGCCGCTCACCATGGCAACAGAGCTGGAGGCGTGGCTCATGTATGATGATGTCTGAGGCAGCGGATATGCCACCACCTCGGGCACGTCATGTGAGCTGCGCTTGAAACGGGTGTTACTGGGCAGAGGCAGCAGGGGGCAGTGAGACCCTACACACACACACACACACACACACACACACACACACAGAGAGACAGTAGTTAGCTACATTATCAATTGAGCACAAGTCTGTTATTACTAAAGTATGTCATGCCACTAAAACAATCTGAATCTGAGATGGAGGGAAATACGCTGTTTTCACACAGTGTGCTGCACAGATGCTCAGGACGTCAGGATTTTTCTTTTGTTATTTTAGCATTTTCATTACAAATTGTATTCTGAGTACAAAAAATGTGAAAAAGAAATGAAGTGAGATTTGAGATTTGTGTTTGATATATGACTTGATGGGAATCTGTACAAAGAGTTCACATGACACTAATTTACTCACATTCACAGTAATTGGTGCACAATTTCCTCATTGTAAATAATAAATTTTTTAGTTTTCCAATAAAATGTATTTCCAGTTAAGGTTCATTTGTTAACATTATTTAATGCATTAGATATCATGAACTAACAATGAACAATATATATTAAACAGCATTGATTCATTTAGGTTAATTGACAAAAACCCAATTGTTCATTGCCAGTTCACGTTAGTTCACACTGCGTTAAAATAATGTTAACGTGTACAAATGTTAATTAAAAAAAAATGTATTTGTAAATGTTTAAAATCAACATTAACCAAGTTTAACAAAAGCAGTAAAAGTATTATTCATGTTATCTAATGTAGTTAACAAATGTTATTTTTTTACTTATTTTACTTTCCTTATTGTAAATTGATTGAATATTGTACATTTTTATTATATTTTTTTATTATTATTACTAGCAATATATTTTAATTTGAATATTATTTGTTACTGTTTTTATGTTTTATTTACCATTTAATTTACTGTTTTATTTAGATTTTTCTTGTCAGCTTTTGTTGTGTGTATTGTTGCTTTGGCAACACTGTATGTAAACACAATCATGCCAGTAAAGTACTTCAAATGTAATTAAATTCAGAAAGAGTATATTCTTGTCTGATGCTCCTGTAGTTTGGGTTAATCACACACACACACACACACACAGTTTGACACTGACCATAGGTGCTGTCGCTGTATGAGGATGGGTGTTCACCCAGTATGGCCTGACGCTGTCGTCCTTTACCACGCTCTACACAAACACACACACACACAGAGAGAGAGAGAGAGAGAGTGTATAAATACACACTTACACTTGTAAAAACATTCAATATATGCACTAACAGACACACATGATAAAGGTGGGATCTCATGAAAACATCTCAGAATAAGAAATTATATTTTGCTATGACCACTGAGATTATTTTTCATTGTGAATGAAATGAGCGCATTTCTCCCCATACACTCAATTAGGATTCACTGATTACTATCATACAATTATTTGTCATTTAAATCAGCACAAATTAAGGCGGTACTTTAAAATGTAAATAATGGCTAATTATTTTTATATAAAACATATATTTTTATTATTTTCATATCTATAATGAGAATGAGATGTTTTAGCATTACAGTAATAATGTGGGGGGGAATAATGTGCAATACAACACATCTTAAAATATAGGCTAAGTCTTCTTAATGCAAAATATAATTTCTTTTGATTGAGGGATATGCAAATGCTCACAGACGCTCCAGTACAACGTCACATTTCAAAACTACACTAAACAATAGTGAAATATCCTTTAAATATCACAGAAACTGTTCAATAACCACTAAGAGAGAGAAACAAATGTTATTGTTGCTCTTTCATAGCTCAGGAGACTTCATGAACTAAAAGTCCACATGAAAAATAACATCAGACATACAGTCAGTGTCGAGCTGTAAATGAATGTTCAGATCATTTGCTCTTGGCAGAATCTGATGAGAAATGTTCATACTGAGATCTCGGACTTTGGCACATCTGAGCACAGTCTGAGACGTTGTTCGCCTCTCTTCTGAAGAGAGAAAAGGGTTAGGACACAAGTCTCCATTCACTCTCTTTTTAATCTCATTGCTGAGATATTAAAGAGATCTCAGTTGTGGGGGTTGAGACAGACGATGTTGTTGATAATGAAGTCGGGGTGAAATGGAGTCCTCTTTAGTTGAAGCAGAAAAACAGATAATCAAACATGAAGAAAGAAGTTCTGATTCTCAGATATGTGCACACAATCAGACGTTTGATCATCTGTTCATATATGATGTCATCTGTTTTTATGCATCTGCGTCAGTTGCACTTCAAGTGTTTTGTGGATTGTAATGGACGGTGACGCAGAGGAACATGAAGAACACTGTTCTGAGCTGCTGTGTCACGTCTTCAGAGGAGAAACACACACATCTCTCTTTGTTCCTCAGCAGGCCTGCAGGGAACTCGAGTGCAGTGATGCTAATGGCTACAACATGAGCAGTTAACAGCGGGAAGTGACAGCAGAAGAACTGATGGGATTTCTGCTCTGTCACCTTCAACACACTTCAGTACAACACTCGAGATACAGCCTTTACTGACTGTTTTAATAGCAGATTGAGTATTGGGTACATCATATTTTAAGGATATAATCATTTTGTAAATACATAAAACGACGAAAAGGAACATTCCAGATTATTTACAACTTAAGCTCTTTTAGGAGCCTCTGTGGCATGCTGCTGATTACCACAAGTGTAGATATCCTGTGTTGTGTTAGTTCCTCAAAATAGTAGTGCACAACAAACTGCACAACGATGACTAAAACATTACAGCTTCACTTTCTGTTATAGCATAATTTCCTGTAGAGCAGCTTTGCAACACTTGACACATTACTAATTACATCTAAAACAATTTACTCAATCACTGAATACTTCATCACATAACTAATTACTTTCAAGATACTTTCCATGACACTTGGAAAATAACGTCTATATTTCCTTCTTGTTCATGTCGCTCACGAGTCACACACTCAGCATCACTAAAGGTCAATTCACACTGCCTCCACAACATGAAAAACACTGATTCTTTATTCCTTTAAAGCCGTCAAATCACAGAAAATGCAAATGCTGAACAAAATACAGATCTACATTCATTTAAATGTTAACATTTCCCACATTTTATGAACATATACTCATGTATAAAATATTTTTGCCACTGGATTGCTGTCCTCTGATGTCTAATGTCACACTGAATACATGCTAAATATATTGAATCAATCACGCATATATATAAATATATTAAGCATGTTTGGCTTCATCCGCAACCCCTTCCTTGTCATTCATCTTCTTCAAAGGTGAACAACGACACGCGACACGCACGTTTGGATCAGTGTGAACATGACAGTTGTGTTTCTCAACATTATAAATACAACAGCAATTTAAGAATGTATGAAGTGTTGGCATCTGTTGGGGAAGTGAGAACTGGCCTTAAGAATGACTCATTAGAGGCTGTACACCAAAAACTTTATTTATGCTTTGAATTCTACATAAATAATACTATTTTAGAAATGTATAACACAAGTAATGTACTCACAAGGTAATTAACTCAACTGAAAGTCAGTAACTGTAATCTGACAACTGAAAAATGTGAATTTAAAATGTAAAACATGTATTAAAAAAAGTTATTTGATTACAGTAACTAATTACTTGCTATTCAGATTACAACACTGTACCTCAAATGTGAATTCTGAAAACTTGTGTGCTTTTAAATCATAAGTTGCTCAATGAAGACTACAATAGTGTTGGGAATTGCAATTTATTTTAGTTTCAGTATCCTCGTGAGACTCTGCATCCACATGCGTGGACATTATGTTTTGGCTTCACTTAAGGCTATTTTAATCCCAACTGATCTCAGTTCAGGAGGCTTTAGGCTGTTATTAAAGGGTTAACCTTTCATGTGACAAAACAACATGGTGCCAACATCAGCCGAGTTTGTCTTTTGGAGAAACAGCAACAAAACTACATCTGGTAAGAAACCAGCTTATGTTTTCACATTAAAACCTGTTTGAATCAAAAGTTTGAGTCGCTAGTTTAATCTGATATGCCATTTTAAAAACTGCATCAATTTATCAAGAAACGGCACACTGTTAAACACAATAGGACTAACTTTCCATAAAAACCCAATATTCACTGTACATTATCACATTGAGATTAAATGTATTCATGCAAAAGCTGAATAAATGTGTCTTTCAGAGGCTTTATATGGAGTTAGGATGAAAATAAGGTGCATTTATAGCTGTTCTGAGATCAGTGCAGACAGACAGCACACTGGAGGTTAAGTCATTCACTAAATAGGGAGCAAGGGAGCATCCTATAGCTCTCTATGCAGTTAAGTGCATTCACTCCTAAAATCTGATCAAAAGTTCAGTTTCAGGCTGCAGATGATGTTTGGATCACTCAACATGTTTGACAGACATGAGACAATGATAATCAGTACATAGATTCAGAATTTATAATGTATCATTTTATTTTAACATGATTGACAGTGATTGGATGATGCTGGACATTACTTTGAATCTGAATTAATTATGATAATTTCTGATGTAATGTCTGTAACGTCTCAAAAACATGAATAACCAACACTCCTGGAAACATCATAAACTATTTGATTAAATAAAAAACTGACTTTCAACAGCTTGGTCTTATTTCAAATTTTACAACTTACAAAATTATTTTCTCTTCAAAACATTCTTTTGCATGTTTATTAGGTGTTACTAGTTACAAATCAATAAGGGAAATGAAAAATGCACACAGCAGTCACGCTCAGGTCTCTTGTTCTTGTGTTTTTTTTCACCCAAATTGGAATGCCCAATTCCCAATGCACTCTAAGTCCTTGTGGTGGCGTAGTGACTCGCCTCAATCCGGGTGGAGGAGGATGAATCTCAGTTGCCTCCGCGTCTGAGACCATCAACCCGTGCATCTTATCATGTGGCTTGTTGAGCGCGTTACCGTGGAGAAATAGCGCGTGTGGAGCCTTCACGCCATCCACCGCGGCATCCGCGCTCAACTCACCACGCGCCCCACTAACAACGGACCACATTATAGCGACCACAAGGAGGTTACCCCATGTGATTCTACCCTCCCTAGCAACCGGGCCAATTTGGTTGCTTAGGAGACCTGGCTGGAATCACTCAGCACGCCCTGGGATTCAAACTAGCGAACTCCAGGGGTGGTAGTGTTCTTGTGCTTGACATATGCGTTCTTGCATGTTCACACAAGAACTATGTATCACACGTGTGTCAGTTATGCTGCCTTTATGTCCTTTTTTGAGCTTGAAAGTTTGGACCCCATTGACTTGCACTGTACGGACAAAAACACCTCATATCTCCATCAAAATATCTTCGTTTGAGTCCAGCAGAAGACAGAAAGTCATACGAGTTTGAGATGGCATGAGGGTGAGTAAATGATGGGAGAATGATCGTTTATGGGTGAACTATTTGTTTAAGAGAAATACCTATGACAGACTGCTACTTAAAGAAGTGAAATGTGTCATTTTTGCAATGTGATGTTTTTAAAACAGTCATCTGTTTGTTTCAGCGGTCCGACGTGTCAACTTCTGACTCGACCAATGACATGCGTTTGGGGTGGGACTATCTGTGTGTTCAACCAATGTAAGATGTGACTGTTCGGGAAACATTTACAATTCCATTTGATGTCACAGAAATTGCACACTTCACCTTTAAACAAACTATAAACTCCATCAAGTCTCCTGAGTTATAAAAGAGCAATGTCTGAACATTAGCATCTTCCTCAGAGAGGACATGTACACACACACACGCACACACAGTAGGGTAAAGTAAGGGTTGTGTTACCTCGTCGCAGCAGGAATGGTTTGGTGTAGTCCCAGCTGTCGTTGTCGTTTCGGATGACGTTGAGTCGTGAAGGCTAGAATGAGAGAGCACAACGCCACTGCATGTGTGTTAGCTCCAGCGCTGTGTGTGTGAGTTTGAGTGTGTGTGTGTGTGTGTGAACGCTGCACATTTACCCGAGCGTATTCAATTTTCAGAGTGCAGCAGCCGGCGTAGATATCGGCGCCGTTCAGAGCGGCTTTGGCCTTCTGTGCGTTCTGAATGGATTCAAACGTGCTGCAGGTCAAGGAGAAATCTCACTGCTGACACACTTTAAAAACACACTTTATCCGTGTCTGCGCTTTTAGAAATGAAAGGTCAGCTAAATGAATATTGAAATATAACTTGAAAAACAGCACAATAAGACAAAAAAAACTGTGTTTTCAATTCATAGTCAGTGAATGACACATTAAAGCTGATGTGATAGCTTTGATGTTAAAACACTTTCTCGTACAGGTACACAACAGTAATCCATTGATATTTTGACTTCATAAAGAGTGTAAACGCTGTGACGCTGTTCAAACATTGATGTTCAAAACACATGAACAAACAGAGAATCACAAGGCTGACAGATGTCTCTGTGAATAACGTCCTGTTGTCAACGTCACACGTTGTCACTGTGTGTTGCCTGGATACAGACATATTTAATGTGCTGTGACGAGGGGGAGGGCGGGGCCAGGCCATGAGTACGCACGCCTGGCCCGCAATCGGGCTTATCAGCCGAAGAGAGGGATAAAGACAGCCGGATGCGGCATTTCAGAATCAGAATCATATGAAATCTTTGAGTTTAGATATTTAATTGCTATAAAAAACTTAATTCTGCTCCGCTGGGTCTCTGAGAGAGTCAATTGGCAAAGCCCATTTGCATTTCACCACATCAGACTCCTAATAAGTGTTCATTTAGGATCCTGTTTATCTGTGTATTTAAAGGTGTGCTTGAGTCTCAGTGTACAGCAACACACACACACACACACACACACACACACACACACACACACACACACACACACACACTCATACACACACACTCACACACACACACACACACACACACACACTCATACACACACACACACACACATACACGCACACTCACACACACACACTCACACACATACACACACACACACACACACTCATACACACACACTCACACACACACACACACACACACACACACTCATACACACACACTCACACACACACACACACACACACACACACACTCATACACACACACACACACTCATACACGCACACTCATACACACACACTCACACACATACACACACACACACACACACTCATACACACACACACACTCACACACATACACACACATTCATACACACACACACACGCTCATACACACACACACTCACACACACACACACAAAAACTTTGAGGTTGCTTGGCAAAGCCTTGTCTGAAAGTTTAAGATAGATAAATAGACAGACAGACAGACAGACAGACAGACAGATAGATAGACAGACAGACAGACAGACAGACAGACAGACAGACAGATAGATAGAGAGACAGATAGAAAGATAGATAGATAGATAGAGAGAGACAGATAGAAAGATAGATAGATAAGATAGAGAGAGACAGATAGATAGATAGAGACAGATAGAAAGATAGATAGATAGATAGATAGAGAGAGAGAGACAGATAGAAAGATAGATAGATAGATAGAGACAGATAGATAGATAGACAGACAGACAGACAGACAGACAGACAGATAGATAGATAGACAGACAGACAGAGACAGATAGATAGATAGATAGATAGATAGATAGATAGATAGACAGGCAGATAGACAGAGACAGACAGACAGACAGACAGACAGACAGACAGATAGACAGAGAGACAGATAGATAGATAGATAGATAGACAGACAGACAGACAGATAGAAAAAAGACTGATGATATATAGGCAGACAGACAGAGAGATAGACAGACAGACAGACAGGTGATTGCTAGAGTGTCCTGAGTGGTTGCTAGTGTGTTCTGGGTGGTTACTAGGGCATTCTGGGTGGTTGCTAGGGCGTCACTAAGTGTTTGCTTGCCGGTTGCTAGGGTGTTCTTGGTGGTTGCTAAGGCGGTGCTAGGTGATTTCAAGGGTGTTCTAGGTGGTTGCAACGGCATTGCCAGGCGGTTGCTAGAGTGTTCTGGGTGGTCACTAGGGTACTGCTAGGTGGTTGCTAGGGTATTCTGGGTGGTTGGTAGAGCATTGCTATGTAGTTGCTAAGGTGTTATATCTGGTTGCTAGGGAGTGGCTAGGCAGGTGCTAGGGTGTTGCAAATACATGTCACACAGGAAGGATATTCCACCATGGCTTGGATCCCGTTCCTCTTGAAGATGACGATCCGCAGCACGCTTCCGATTGGATTACAGACTGTGTACAAAACATCCTGCAGAAGATGAAGAGAGTTTGAGACGGAACCATGTACAGTTGATCTGCTGACATAAAGATCCTGAGGGCTGTATTTTAAAGAGGCTGTGATAAGCTAAAAGGAGTTCAACTTTGAAAAACGTGTCTCAAGAGCCCTGTGATTTGCAGTTTTGGAATGCAACATATCCTGTGTGAACAGCCCCTCAGGCAGCATAATTTTCTGTGTACTGTTTGGAAACAATGGTGCCTTAAAAAGCTGTCTTTTGGAAGGTTTGGAACAACATAAGAGTGAGTAAATGATGACAGAACTTCCTTCCAGACTCTACTGTGACATCAGAGTGTGTTTTCTATTTATATGAAGTGGGTTATAGCTATTGTATAGTGATGTTATGGGTCTGGTTGCCATGGTGATTAAATACAGTAGCTCTTGGTTACCGTGGTGATGGGATAGAGTGGGTTCTGGATGGAGAGCAGCAGCACTTTGTTCCCGCTGTTGGGGTCATCTGCGTTGGTGGGCCGCGTGATGCGTTTGCTGGTGGAGTAGTTGAAGTACGCCTGCTGACCGGCAATGTAGACGGCCTCCTGAGAGCCGCACGCCACACAGCGATCAGCACTCTGAACGTCCTTGAACTCCACCAGTGCCTGACGCTTGAACGGCATCATCATCACATAACTGCAACAGAGACAGAGAGAGAAGTTACACCACACATCACGCTGCTTTACACAATTTGTTTGGAAACACCAGCAGTATTTGGGAAGTTGTTTTGAAACAGGAGTTTGTCAAACCACAAAATGTTCAAAATTTTCAGTTCAACTGCAGTCAAGAGACACTATTGAAGTAGTTACTTACACCACAACTTCTGGGTGACTCATGAAACCTGTCAAGAAAATGTCCTGGTCCTATTTTACTCAAAAAATCAAAGGAAACAAAAAAGAAATTATAATCCAGGATATAAGATTTTTTTTTTTCACTGGAACATTATTATCAATACAGTTAAATAAGGGATAATGTACAGTCAGCCGGTTATCACAAAATAAACCCGACAGGATTATCAGGATCCCGATGTGAAGCGGAGACTCTTGTATCATCCTGAAGGGTTTATTTTGTGATAACAACCGACTGACTGTCCATTATCCCGCTTATTATACGACTACTAACCAAATAAATAAATACATATAAAATATTGATTTGTGTTGAAATTATTTTATTAACTTAGTTAGAGATCGCACAGTGATCCGAGAAGCAGGAAAGATGACTCGCAGAATCTGGATGAGCGGTCTGATACGTGGATTTGCGGTTGTTACTGAGAAATAACAGAACATTAGATGGTGCCATTGACCAATCAGAATCCAGTATTCCAGAGAGACGTGTAATAAGCACATTTTACTACCCAATTCTCATTACCGCGACACGAAAATAGATTGTTACTATGATATTCTCATTACCGCAATGTGGAAAATGATAGATTGTTTCAGTTGTAAAGTATTTATACATCATAGTAGTACACTCGGTACTGTCTTTCATTTTTGCTTATTTGAATTGAAAAATTATTAGACAACAGCATCTTGTTTATTGTAATACAGTAAAAAAAATAAATAAAGACTGTTACAGTAATGAGAATGGGACATTTAAATGTGCTTAAGTATCCTGAAAATAATGTTAAAATGCAAAAAATCTTAATGGTCCCAAATTAGTGATGGAACAATACCATTTTTTCTCTTCCGATCCGATTCCGATACCTGAACTACCACTATCAGCCGATACCGATCCCGATCCGATACCAGTGTTGTTTTTTTATTATTGATTTTGAACATCTATAATTCACTGTGTGGATCTGACTGGGAGTACTCTTCGGGCCTGGGTATCTCAGTGAGTAAAGACGCTGACTATCACACCTGGAGTTGAGAGTTTGAATCCAGGGTGTGCTGAGTGACTCCAGCCAGGTCTCCTCAGCAACCAAATTGGCCCGGTTGCTAGGGAGGGTAGAGTCACATGGGGTAACCTCCTCGTGGTCGCTATAATGTGGTTCTCGCTCTCGGTGGGGTGCGTGGTGAGTTGTGCGTGGATGCCGCGGAGAATAGCGTGAAGCCTCCACACACGCTATGTCTCCGTGGCAATGCGCTCAACAAGCCACATGATAAGATGTGCGGATTGACGGTCTCTGACGCGGAGGCAACTGAGATTCATCCTCCGTCACCCGGATTGTGGATTGCCACCACGAGGGCTTAGAGCGCATGGATGCAGCAGCAAAAATAACATTAATTCCAGTGAAAGTCTTCAGTAGAAAAGAAGCCACTATTGATCATCTACATCTGAGATGGAGTTTGTGTGGAGCGACCACATATTGCACTGAGCAGCGCATCACGAGCCTCTGCACGTATGTTAAGTAAAGCGTGGTGCCAGAGACTATTAGCTGTGCATGCTGACTGTATATTTATTATTAAATACAGACTTTTGCAATTCACAAAGTTTTGGATGACTGTAAGTGCCTGAATAAAAGGCACGAGTTATGTGGACTACTTTAATGGTGATTTGAAGGTTATTTATGTCATTATTTGAGCTTGACAGTAAAGTCAGTGACCAACATGCGGTATCGGATTTGGATCGGGCTCGTCGGACCGATACCCAATCTGGGTAAAAACAACAGTATCAGACCCAATACCAATCCAGGCATCATATCAGTGCCATACCTATCCTAAATGTAGATTTCATTCTTTTTATGTAAAATATAATTTACATATATATATATATACAGTATATATATATTTTTTTCTTCTTCTTAAATATGACCAGATTTCATGTGAATCACCTACTGTCAAAAAAGTAGCTAATTACTGTAAAATGAAGCTATTCAACCTCTACTGACCTCTATTAGCAGTGCATCACAAAATAAGTATACGCATAAAAACGTTAAAGTCCCCAGCATATGTGGTATCATTTGAAAGCTTAGAATCTGAATTTTTCAGATTTTACATCACTTTTGCATTTATCTTACATAAAATAACAAAATAAGGCCTGAAAACATTCGCGTCACAAATGAGCACCACCTAGAGGTGATGATGTAGAAATATTAATATGAATCTAAAAGTCTTTTGCACATCACTTAAATAGACAAATCATATATCAAATGAAAGCTCTGATTCTCAGGAATGTGAAAACATAATTTATTTTATTGCTCTAATACCACAGTTAGAAAGCTTTTCAAAAGGATCACAAAGTGAAATATGATTTCTGTAAGACATCAAATACAAACATCTCTTTTATGCACCGATCACTGCTGCTGTAAGCCCCAAATAGCTAAAAACTTTATATCTGCTTTTACCTTGGACAGTTTTCTACAAAGTAAGCCATATTTTACTTGTCTGTGAGCTTGTTTGTATGAATTATCCAATGGTATATCTTAGATGTCCAGAACAAAATATACAGTCTTGCAGAAAAAGCATGCTAAACAAATCATCTGAAAAACATGTTATCGACTACTGCTGATGACTGTTATATATCATCTCCAAGGGGAGGATCTCAGCTTTCTAATGACACCTCGACTGAGCTTCTAGTCCACTCAGAGGCCGAGATATTCAACAGTGGGGTGGTGCATGAACTGAAAATTAGACTGAATGTCTTACATGTGACGAGCACATCTGTCAGGGCTGATATGTGTTAGAGCGCCACCTACATTTCAGATCTGTATATTGTGATGGAGGGTGACAGAGGAAGAATTATTTTTTCTAGTACTTGCTGCCATCTAATGGAATGAAAAGAGACTTTTTGAAGGTGTATAGAATGAACACAACCAGAATTACATGATTACAATGTTAGAACAACACATTTGTTTTTTGTTGTTTTTACTTTCTGTTCAAAATAAGAATGTAATGTATCCAATATTATTTATGAATAATTTTTCTGAAAAATGACACAATTTTATGCATGTAGTCCACAGTATGTGTGTAAGGTGAGCTTTTAAATTTGAGGGTGAAAAACTGCAGGCGGCAGACAAAAATGCACCAGTGTTTTTAAAGGGGAACATCAGACAATATCATTTATCAAAAAAAGCATTAACGTGGCACAAAAAACATAAATTCAAACTATCTTCATTATTTCAAGTTGTTTAAAAAGGGCCGTGCACTACAAGCTGATAACTTAAATAAAAGCTTTCTGGTGTGTGACGGGTGTAAGTGTCTCTTTAAATACACACAGTTCCCTATCTGTCACTCACTCGACGTTGTGTCGATGTAGTGACACTAGGGGTCACTCTTGGGAGCCCCAAACACCTCTGCTTTTTTGAAAAAAGGCCAATGGAAATTGGCGAGTGGAATTTGCATGCCACTCCCCCGGACATACGGGTATAAAAGGAGCTGGTATGCAACCAATCATTCAGGTTTTATGCTGAGGAGCCGATACAAGGTCCGGCCATTTCAGCGGGTAGTTCAGTGTTGTGGAGTGGCTTCGGAGCCGAGCGGTTGCATTCAGTGCACTGAATTCAATTCCCTCCAAAGATGCACCTCAAAACTACTGGATTTATGCCGCATTTCAGCGGCTTCTCCCCCTCTGCACCCATGGAGTGCAGAGAACGCCCCTGGGCGCTTCGGCAGAACAAACAAAAGAGTATATTCTAAAAGATTATATTTTCATTCACAAAAAGAATGGCACACATGGAACGTCTTTTTAAAGATGCCATTCCGTTTGTGTATTATTCCTGGTTGCGGTCGTTATCTCTCCACATCTGACGGCCACGATCGCTGTCTTACGTGTCTGGGCACTGCCCATGCGGAGAAATATTTCGTGGATGAGTCATGTCCTCATTGCGAGAACATGACCATGGCAACGTTGCGTTCGCGGCTTGCTTTCGTAAGAAAGCCGGGTATCCCCCCACGGATCTCCCATTCCCCATGTTCCTGTAGGACTGTTCGACGCTCATAAGAGGTTAGTGATGGCCTGGTGCGCTGGCTACAAGGCACACAGCGGTCTGCCCGTCATACACCGCCAGTTCACGTAACACAGTTCAGATAGTTGTGGCGTTTCACTACATCGACACAACGTCTCGTTTTCTCCATCAGGGAATGGAGGTTACGAAAGTAACCAGGACGTTTTCAGCAGATATCAAACACAATGAGACATCATGTGGTCATGAGATGTTTTAACTGATGCTGCCATCAGTCTATAAATAACCTCACACCACCTTCAGTTCTGCAGATAATCGACGTCTAATAGACGATCGATTTCAGTTTCAATCGACGTCTCGTCTTCTCTGCAGTAAAGCGTCAGGACACTGATGTTGTCTAAGGTCAAATATTCACTGTACTGTACGTTTACTGTTTAAACGGGCCTGTAATAATGTAGCTCAGGTGAACATTTCATGTATTCTGTTTTGAGCTTGTGTGTTCCCTTCCATTATTAGTCCATACTGAAAATAGGAAGAACTGATAATACAAAAATGACTTTTTGTGCACCACAGTCAACATCTGACTGTTATACTAAATATAAATATATATATATATATATATGAAAACAGATTTTTGGCTGATTTTAAGTGCTCTTTAATCAGCAGAAGTCCAGAGCAGCTGAAGAGATTCAGTCGTTTCATTCATATGAATTTCATTTGATCTCAGAGGAATTAAACGCTCAAAGAATCTGTGTTAAATGCACATGAAAGATATTGTCACAGTACTGAAAGCTCATGTTTGTCTTGACTTCATCTTCTAACAACTTTAACAACAGTAAAAATGCACCATCAGAAGTGTATCCAGGATGCGATGGAGACGGACTGATCTCGTATATGATGCTATGATCACCTGCACACTGATATATGTCAACATAGGCCTATATATACAGTATATATAATATTTATCTGAGTAAAAAAACAGCTTAATAATTCTGTTGTCACAAGGACAATAATCTATAACTTTAATAAAATTAGTGCATTTCATAGACAATAAGAAACATTTATGGCTGGCAAATTTTCTCAATTTACTCTTCATTGGCAGGTTTGGCAAAAAAGTTTATTTTAGACACACAAGCAAGAATTGTAATTCTGTATAGTGGTCAATTTCAGTAATTAATAAGGGCTAGGGTTAGTCAAACTAATCTCTCTAAACTTCTCTCTGCACATCTACAAGTTTCCCTTGAGGTTTTCATTCATGCTGAAAATCATTCCATCATTTGTTTAATTGAATTTAATGTGAATTTTACCAGATGTTTCCAAATTTTTCCAAGGCTTCAACCAGATCAGCTTCCACCACAGATTCACAGAGTCCACGAACGTGAACGACAGGCGACGGAGCGATGCGATGAGTGTCAGAGTCGTTATCCTGCGAAACAGAAAGAGAGAGAGATATTCAACATCATTTCAACACATTTTAATTGAAACTGTATTTATAATGTACTGTATTTACACTAGGGATACACCCATACCACTTTTTCTCTCGTGATCCGATTCTGACACCTGAACTCTCATTAACGGCTGATCCTGATACCAATGTTGTTGTTTTCTTAATTAGTTAAGAATATCTATACCTCACTGTGTGCCACTGAACGACTATTTTATATGGAAAGAAACAAAAACTTCTAACTACACATTATTTCACTACAAAATAGAAAACACAAAGGATTACATAAAAATATATAGCCTATTAAGAAGAACATGATTGTTAACTAGTCTACTGTATAACGCAGCAGCAAAATTAACAGTAATTGCAGTAAAAGTCTTCGGTAGAAAAGAAGCCAGTTTTATTTTTGGAATCCAGTCAACTTTATTTTGTAATTTAATATAAAAATAAAAATAATAAAATAACAATAATAATTAACAACAATAATAATAATAAATATTATAATTTTATGAAACAATAGTAATGTATTTCGGTCGCAATTTCTTAACATAATATTTTGACACTCCAGGAAGACACTGTCGGTGTGAAGGCTAGTTCATAGCAGTTAAATATGCTTTTCATTAAAGCTCTGGTGAGTTGTTTCTCCAGTTCTGATGATAATGTATGTTATAAGTGAACCAAACTATCGAGCATCTACATCTGAGATGTACCGCAGTTCATGTGGAGCGCTCACATGTTGCATGCCGCTCTGAGAGCTGAAAACAGCAGCACATCATCAGCCTGTGTGTGAAACAACAGAGCACCACTCATTTATTGAAGCGCACCGCACATGCAGACTATTTATTAAAGAAACAGTTTACCCCAAAATGACAATTCTCTCATCTTTTACTCATCCTCATGATATTCCAGGTGTGTTTGACTTTCTTTCTTCAGCAGAACACATTTGAAGAAAAATAGAGAAATATCTCAGCTCAGTAGGTCCTTAAAATGCAAGTAAATGGAGATTTCTCTTTTGAAGCTCTAAAAATCACAGACAGTCATCATTAACATCATCCATACAACTCCAGCAGTTAAATGAATGCATGTGGTGTAATCGCGTTGGCATGTTCACACGAGAACTGACACACACGCATCACACATGGAAGAGCGGCGCTGATTAGGAGGAACACTGAACAGAAGTTCTTCATTGGTTTTGCTTTAGATCTGTATTTATCTGTTTCTTTACTCTCAATGGTGCGTTTGTGTGCTCATCCTGGATGTCTCAACTGAGAGAAGAGAGTGAGATTACATTAGAACTCTCATGAATGCATATACAGCTGTGTTACAAGTACAAGTGATTATTTATAGTTAAAAAGTACTTAAATAGTGATCTTTTTTGCACCAAAAGTGATCGTGTTGCTTTAGAAGACATTAATTTAACCGCTGGAGTTGTATGGATGATGTTTATGATGACTGTCTGTGATTTTTGGAGCTTCAAAAGAGAAATCTCCATTCACTTGCATTTTAAGGACCTACTGAGCTGAGACATTTCTCTATTTTACTTCAAATATGTTCTGCTGAAGAAAGAAAGTCAAACACACCTGGAATATCATGAGTGTGAGTAAATAATGAGAGAATGTTTTGGCCCCAAGCAACCGACCAACCCAGGACCCCATTTCAAACATTTTGCCTAAAAAATTACATAAAATTGATTTTAAATCATAATTTTAAATTCAACCTATCAGCCATGGTAGCCAAGTACATTTAAAATGTTTAATGAAATAAAAATCTTGTTCAAGATAATTAATGCATGTTTTCCAGTTTTTTCAACAATACAGTGATAAAAAAGCAATATTTACCTACATACAGTATATTTTTACAAAATACTTTTTTTTAGTGAACATGGTGTGCAAACTCTACTTCACCCAGTAACATTTTGGAATTCAGTTGTTATTTATGAATATTATTATAACCCAACAATTATTAATTGTTGTCCAGTCAATACAGTATTACTATGAATACTTTGAGGATTTGTTGTATACAATAGTAATATATTCCTGTCTTATTTACTTTCACCTGGAGCTTATATTCTACTGCTGAGGCTGTATTTTATGTAAGCATTGTAGGCAACATTCGTATTGTAACAGTAAACATACAAGGCACGGCGGCCCCTCAGCACACTAAAAGGGAAAAACATCGCCGTTTATCAAGCGCTGAAACTGAAATAATCTGGAATCATGTTAAACATTGTAAAAGTCACCTCTTCACAAACTGAACTTGTTCTTTGTGACACCTGCACTAAAAACAATCTAGACACAACAACTGAAACAGAACGCAGGTGTCTCGACGAGCGTTTTTGAGACCTGAAGTTATTTTTAACTTTACACGGTGTCTAAAAATGTGCCGGTCCTGCGTGAAACACTGAAGAAACAGCGAGACACGGTACAGCAGGTATGGACGTTCATCCAGCATGTGTTTACAAAGGAAAACACACACAAAAACGTGCTCTATGTGAACGGCCCCTAACTCATGGGTGAAACAAGTTTGGAAGTCCTGTATTTTTTTTTGTATATTACAAACCCAAACCCAAAGTCCTACTTGAAAAACTGACCCAAACACAGTGGGCTTCTAACATTAATCATTCAAAGAGTGCTGACAACAGCGTACTTGCATGTGTACCCAGAACATCATGTCACCCCTCAAGCTGTTTTAGCTTTCCTACCGGGGCGGGGGCCCCCCGACGTCCGGGGCCCCACGCAATTGTGTGGTTTGCGTGGTGGTTAAAACCGCTACTGAGCTTGACGGTAACAACCATGATTAACACACAGTATTGGATTTGGATCGAGCTCATCAGACGGATACAAGATCCAGTTTGAAAACGTCAGTATCAGAGCCGATACCGATCCTATCTGCAGCCTGTTTACATTCACTTAAAACTAAGCAACTGAATTTGTATCTATATCTTGCCAAGAACCAGTATGGTAAAAACAGCATAATATTACCATGTCCAAAAACAATTTTTGGACTTTTTTTGTCACCGCATTCACTCACACCAACGGATTTTCCCATTAACAGCTAAATTACGGCTCACACAGCTGAACACGTTCATGTTGAGAACACTCAGAAAAAAGCAGCGTGGCATGAGGAGACGTCCTGCAGGGAGTACATGACTGCAAAAGAGCAGGAACACAGGAAATGCCCTCAGGACAATCATGCTGAAATTGCAGCACTGGCTGTTACGAGAGGAAAACGTCAGATAAACTGCAGCTGCATGAGTGCTGTGGGCGCAGACAATTCCACCCGCACACACACACATTAATAACATCAATTATAAGAGTGAGTTCTCTTTAAATGGATCGCTGAGCATGATGGAAATGACTGTAATTTACCGTAAGGTGAAATATCTTCAACACATTTGTGTTCAGTGTTTACAGAAAGTCATTATGGTCCTCATGTAATGCTGCTTTTGTCCGGCAACATCTTTCAATGAATTTATGTTTGTTTTTTTTTGCAGTTGTCTGCCAGCAGAAGCTTTCAGTCTCTCTCTCTCTCACATACACACTGATCAATTCTGTTTCTTCACATCACAGACCTGACAGTGTCACATTACTGGAGCTGTGTGTCGCAGTGAAGCTCGCAGATCTTCAGTAATGTGATTGAAAACAAGTGAATTCATTGTAAAGCTCTACAGTGAAGCACATCCTTCAGTTTAATCACTCTTATTGAATGTTTGTGCTGTGTGTTTTTACATCCTCATCATGTACTGTACTAATATCTCAGTACACTGGATGAAATATTCTCACAAGTGGAAAGCATAATAGTTAGTTTTATCACAATGGGGTCACTTCATTACACTAGGTTTGAGCAGATGTTGCCATATTTGCCATGTCCTGTTTCTAAACTTCTAAAATGAAAAATGGGAAAAATTTATGAAGAAATACTCTATGTGATTTTTTCCTTTCTCTACTCAACATGTTTCAAACAAAACTGTGTATGTGGAATGTATGATTTGACCAATATAAGAACAGATAATATAATGAGAGCTTATTTTTAATCTGTAAATTGTCTCAAAAGTTCCAAATAGTGCATCGATAAAATGTGCGCTGGTGCTAAGTGCAGCGCTTTGCTTTAAGTCAAATTCAGAGGGCATGTCATGAAGTTTTGGTATTTTCGTGCAAGCATGCGCTGAGTTTAGGCGCAAGTGGGTTTGGTGAAATTGCTCACGCAAGCACAAATGGGCTGGGTCAAGTGTAATTTAATTCTGAGGTTCTTCTCCGGTTATTGGTCCTTCTGCACTCTAATATATAGTCCATTCCCTGTCAAACACCGGTGATATAAACAAAGACAGCACATTCATAAGAAGTTGGTAGTGTAAATGGACTGTATGCAATGAATTAGATGAACTACAAATGATGTTCTTTAATGATTGTCGGGCATATTTCTATGACAGTGACACGCTCCTTTTATATGTGTGGAAAATGTGGTTCAGGATTTGGATGTACTGTACAGTATTTCTCAGGAAAATAGCAAACTGCGCTTTGCGTCACTTCATTAACATAAAATACACCCACAGTGTGTGTGCATACACCCACAGACTCACACCCACGCCCCAGGATTCCCACTCTTTTCAACCAATACATTTCCATCACCAAACATTTAGACTTTCATTCTGAAAATGGCACCAAAATCACATAATCGCTAAACCACACAATTGTTTGACAAAAGTTCAACTGAAAACATTTCATTTTAAATGTAATCCATACAAACAGCTCTGTTAATGTGACAGTTCTGAAATAAGGAGCGAGCCTAAATGTAAAGAGATGTCTTAAAAATAAAGCAAATCTGGTCACAATCTGGAAACATCTTTTGAAAAAGCAAACTTATCGCATAATTTGCAGGAATAGTGTGCATTTATTACTTTTAGTGCCCAAAGTACTTCAGCAGTGAGCAGAGCACATCATTAGGCTTTTGCATCTTTACTGCAGGGTTAGAGACTTTTTCTGCAGTTGAGAATCATTGATTGAAGATGTGGTAGCTGGAGCAGTTCCTGCATGTTGGTGTTTTTTGGTCTTCATGTGGCTGCTCAAAGACACCTCCCCCAATATAAGACAGATCAAAAGATTTACAACATTATTTGCACACTGCCTGTGTAGGATCCCAATCCTTTGCCAGCCAATTTTCATACCCGGCCAAGCAGAGCCAGGTTTTGTTAAAGTTGCACTTTCTTGGCATGCTAAACTTAGCTGTGAAAGCAAAATTTACATGCTAAAGTAGCTTACGTGAAAATTAGCAAGGAGAGACACACTTCACTGAAGTAAGCGGGTAAATGACAATTAGCCTGAAAACATGGATCCTAAAATGGGCGGGGAATAGTGGAACGTCATTGTCTCTAATTGGTCAGGTATTCTAAATAACATGATTTATTTTAAACTCTTCACCATGTGTTTTTTAATGCAGTGCAACGTATCAACCCAGCTGAAATATTTTAGGACAGAGCATAATAAATACACATATATTTACTATTAAAAAAAATCCATGATTTTGAAGATTTTATTAATTTGCATGACTTTTCCAGGCCTGGAAATCACAAGTTTAAAATTCCCTGATATTTCCAGGTTTTCCATGACCGTGGGAACACTTGCGCTTTGAGCTGGCACAACAATTGTGCTTAAATTAGCGCTCTCACGAAAAATAGATAAGACGTAGCGCACGGTCATTGCGTGATTGCGTGAAAATAAAGCCCTATATCTGCCCATACCGATAGTTTGGTGGTTCTGCTTTTTTATGCTACAATGCTTCAAATCACTGATAATTACACAACTTTGAAAGAAATTGAAATAATCACTTAATTCTCTTAGTTTCTACATGTCTACCATGTTTCAGAGTAACTGGTCTCCGTTCTAAACAAAATACTAAAACAAAAAGCACATTATTAACTCTCACATTAACTGAATTCTGAATAGCCTCTTGTTCAGCTAGGCTAACAAGGCTAATTTCAAGTCCATTTAACTCATTAAAACCTCCATCTAATATTCACCTTAAAAACCTTGTCTGGTTACAAAACCATTTCACTCGCTTTTGGCACCCCCCGCTGGACACTTCTCTGGGAAACTGCAGCCAAATGTGTAATACAGCAAGTCATTTTCTTTTGCTAAGAAGTTACCATGGTCACGTAATGTTCATGAGATCAGGCTGATAATATCAGTCATCAAAACAGTTATAGGTCATAATATAAAAGTAATTTTTGCCTATTGGGATCTTTGCATTCCTAAAATACACAATTGAGCAACACAAAAACACAGACACTGATGCACATGTTTTTCTTCATGTGTAAAACCACAAGTGCCCTCTGACCACTGCAGATGTGCAGTTAGCTCTGTCATCTGCATGCATCAAACTCTTTCCATTATATGTTTTGCAAAGCTCCTGATTGACTCGACCACAGAGAAGAGCAGAAAAACACCTCAAACCTCATGCCAGAACAGGAAACAACCTTTAAGCCTTCAGGCTCACAGCACTACCCATTCAACTATTTTATAATGATCAAAATGAATGCAGTTTTCATGAGCTCATATTAACTGAGATCAACTAGTTAGGGGCTGTTCACAACAGACATGTTTTTGCATTGGTTTGCCCTGTTTTTCAAGTGTTTTCTATGTAAAAACACACTGGACAGGCGGCTTTGAGCGTTCAGACCGTCGTGTTGTTTAGACACCGTGTCAAGTTAAAGAGAACTTCAACATTTTGAAAAAGCTTTGCGACAGCGGCATTCTGTTTCATTTGTTGTGCTGCGTTTAGCTTTTTTAGCACAGGTATCACAAAGATTTGACGTTCTGAAGAAGTTCAGGTTGAGGCAGAGAAAGTCATTACATTTTGTGGGAAGATTGCGATGATAAACAGTGTGAACCCAACAGTTTGTGTGGTTGGAAATTCTCCTGCAGAACAGCACAACGTGTGCAAAAGTGCAGCGCTGCAGCAGATCTGACTCTCTCTGGCCCTGTTTCACAGCTTCCTGTATCTGGATGTGCACAGCTTCTCCCTCCTCTGCACTGGTGCACTGCAGAGAACGCCCCTGGGCGATTCGGCAGAAAAACAAGAGAACATATTTTCTAAAAGAACGGCACACACGGAACGTCTTTTTAAAGACGCAACATTTTTAAAGATGCCTTTCCGATTGTGTGTTATTCCTGGTTGCAGTCGTTATCTCTCAACTTCAGATGGTCATGATCGCTGTCTTTCGTGTCTGGGCGCGACCCACATGGAGGCAGCGTTTGTGGATGGTTCATGTTCTCACTGCGAGAACATGACCATGGCAACGTTGTGGTCGCGGCTTGCTTTCGTAAGCCTCAATGGGATCGTCTCCACCGGGTATCCCCCCGCGGACCTCCCATTCCCCAGCATGCTCGTCTGCCCCAATCGGGCATTGGCACATCAACTGCCTCGAGTTGTTGACAATTCTGCTCACCCTGCGGAGGTTATGGCCGTTGATCCAGGGCAAGCAAATGCTAGTTCGGACAGACAGCATGGCAACGGTAGCATATGTCAACCGCCAAGGTGGTCTGTGCTCTCGTTGTATGTCACAACTCGCCCGCCGTCTCCTCCTCTGGAGTCAGCAGCACTTCAAGTCGCTGCGAGCTACTCACATCCTGGGCAACCTCAACACTACAGCGGACGCGCTGTCACGGCAGGTTACCCTCAGGGGAGAGTGGAGACTCCAGCCTCAGGTGGTCCAGCTGATTTGGAGTCGATTCGGACAGGCACAGGTGGACCTGTTCACCTCCCAAGAATCCTCCCACTGCCCGCTCTGCTATGCACTCACCGAGGCTCCCCTCGGCATAGATGTGCTGGCACACAGCTGGCCCCCTGGCCTACGCAAATATGCGTTTCCCCCAGTGAGCCTGCTTGCAAGGTCAGGGAGGACGAGGAGCAGGTCAGCCTGGTAGCACCCTACTGACCCACCCAGACATGGTTCTCAGACCTCACGCTCCTCGCGACAGCTCCCCCCTGGCGAATTCCCCTGAGGAAGGACCTTCTTTCTCAGGGACAGGGACCCTCTGGCACCCGCGCCCAGACCTCTGGAATCTCCATGTCAGGCCCCTGGACGGGACATGGAAGACCTAAGCGGTCTACCACCTGCGGTGGTAGACACGTTCACTCAGGCTAGGGCCCCCTCTACGAAGTGCCTGTATGCCTTTAAGTGGCTTCTTTTTGCTAAGTGGTGTTCTTCCCGATGCGAAGACCCCCAGAAATGCGCAGTTGGATCAGTGCTTTCTGCAGGAGAGGTTGGAAGGGAGGCTGTCCCCTTCCACCTTGAAGGTGTACGTTTCCGCCATAGCAGCACAACATGACGCAGTCGACGGTAAGTCCTTAGGGAAGCACGACCTGATCATCTGGTTCCTAAGAGGTGCCAGGAGGCTGAATCCCTCCAGACTATGCCTCGTTCCCTCATGGGACCTCTCTGTAGTTCTTCAGGGTCTACAGAGAGCCCCCTTTGAGCCATTACAGTCAGCCAAGCTTAAGGCACTCTCTTTGAAGACTGCCCTCCTGGCTGCGCTCACTTCCATCAAGAGGGTAGGAGACCTGCAAGCGTTCTCTGTCAGTGAAACGTGCCTGGAGTTCGGTCCGGGTTACACTCACGTGATCCTGAGACCCCAACTGGGCTATGTGCCCAAGGTTCCCACCACCCCTTTTAGGGACCAGGTGGTGAACCTGCAAGCACTGCCCCAGGAGGAGGCAGACCCAGCCCTGTCGTTGCTGTGTCCAGTGCGTGCTTTACGCATCTATTTGGATCGCACGCAGAGCTTTAGAATCTCTGAGCAGCTCTTTGTCTGCTTTGGTGCACAGCGGAAAGGAAGCGCTGTCTCCAAGCAGAGGATCGCCCACTGGCTCATTGACGCCATAACTATGGCATATCTTGCCCAGGACATGCCGCCCCCAGTAGGGCTACGAGCCCATTCTACCAGGGGTGTAGCGGCTTCCCGGGCCCTGGCCAGAGGTGCCTCTCTAACAGACATTTGCAGAGCAGCAGGCTGGGCAACACCCAACACCTTTGCAAGGTTCTACAACCTCTGGGTGGAACCGGTTTTGTCCCAGGTAGTGGCACGCAACACAAGCGGATAAGCCCGGGATAGCTGGCCGGGTGTATCGCTTGCACATAGCGCCTTCCACCTCCTTTTGAGTTGAAGACGTGCGCCATTAATTCCCAGTAGTGTTCACAAACTTTATTCCCTGGTTGATTTCCTCCGAGCCCTGTGGCAGTCGAGTTTTCGGAGAGACTCGCTGCCAGCCCAGTACACGTGCTAACTAAAAGTCCTGTTCTGGGGTAGGTGCTCCGCATGTGGCAGTTCCCTGTAAGGCTAACCCCATGCGATATATATCTTCCGCTAATTCGTTTCCCTGTTGGCAAACTGCGTCTTCCTTGGGCAGAGCCCCTCTGCCCCAGTCTCCATGTTTGTAGCAACTCCTCCCCCGTTGGGTAGGATCTACCTTGAAGACTCTCCACATGGTTGGAAAAACCATGTGACATATTTTTCCACTTAAATATCCCCCCCTCTCTTTGGGCGAGGTGTGGTCTCCGCTGTGTCTTCCCCTTGGGAGGGACACCCCCCGACTAGACCTGGCGGCCCAGTAGGATAATCCCCCTTCTTTTTTAGGGAGTGGAAAAAAAGAAGGGGAAAAGAGGCCATGACTGGGTTAAGCCTGTCTCTATCTTTTGGGTAGTCAACTTAAAAGGGCCAAAAAGGGCCGTTCGACACTCATAACTATGTTGGGGAGGTTACGTATCGACCTGGTGTGCTGGCTATGAGGCACACAGTAGTCTGCCCACCACACACCGCCAGTTCACGTAACACAGTTCAGCCAATTGTGGCGTTTCGTATAGGTACCCCTAGTGTCACTACATCGACACAACGTCGAGTGAGTGACAGATAGGCAACGTCATGGTTACTTGTGTAACCTCCATTCCCTGATGGAGGGAACGAGACGTTGTGTCCCTCCTGCCAGAATGCTGAACTACTCGCTGAAATGGCTGGACCTTGTATCGGCTCCTCAGCATAAAACCTGAATGAGTGGTTGCATACAAGCTCCTTTTATATCCGTATGTCCGGGGGAGTGGCATGCAAATACCACTCGCCAATTTTCATTGGCCTTGTATCAAAGACCAGAGGTGTCTCGGGCTCCCAAGAGTGATCCCTAGTGTCACTACATCGACACAACGTCTCGTTCCCTCCATCAGGGAACGGAGGTTACACAAGTAACCATGACGTTTTTGTACTGACAAGATTTACATGATTTTACTTCCCAATTCTCATTATTGTAACGCATTGTTTTCAATGATGATTATTGTAACAAGTTTTTTTTTTATCTGTATTCCTATATTGCGTTGCTGTAATGACAATAAAATGAGAATAACTGTCATGAAAATAAGGTAACATTTCTTAATGGCCCTAAAAGAAGGCTTCTTTGTTTACTTTAATTCTGTGCATCAGTGTGATGCCGTGAACATCACATCAGTGTCGCATTATATCAGCCGTCTGACACACACAAGGAAAAACATCTAATTCCTCAACATCTCTGCTGTCACTATGGTAACGGGATCTTACAAGATTTATTTATTTTTTAATAAGCAGCACTTAATAGTGTGTTGTGTGTGTGTGTGTGTGTGTGTGTGTGTGTCTGTGTGTGTGTGTTGTGTGTGTGAGTGAGTGAGTGTGTGTATGTGTGAGTGTGTTGTGTGTGTGTGAGTGTGTTGTGTGTGTGTGTGTGTGTGAGTGTGCTGTGTGTGTGTGTGTGTGTGTATGTGTATGTGTATGTGTATGTGTGTGTGTGTGTGTGTGTGTGTGTGTGTGAGTGTAGGTGTATATGTGTGTGTGTGTGTGTGTGTGTGTGTGTGGTGTGTATGTGTGTGTGTCTTTGTGTGTGTGTTGTGTGTGTGGGTGAGTGAGTGTGTGTATGTGTGTGTGTGTGTGTGTGTGTGTGTGTTGTGTGTGTGTGTGTGTGTGTGTTGTGTGAATTTGTTCCCAGAAGTGAGGTCAATGTGACAAAACCTCAACATTTGAGGACGTCCTCATTTGTAAAACAAACGATTAGACATTAAATCATTATATTTTTAACTGATTGACAGACTTATGACAGAAAATAACCAAACCTGCATCGATTTCACAGATAAATTCTGAATACATTATTTTATTATAAAAGTTACTGTTAATTCTTCAGCATTTTTAAGGGGTGTTAAGGTTAAAGGTCAAGACTTTTGGCATTTATAAGTCATGAGATTTTTTCATAATTAAGATCGGAGAAACTCAGCGGCTTCATCACATATCCACACGCCGCTCACATTTAAACATGTTCCTGGTTGTTCTTTTAGTTTATCCTCAGAATAGTCATTCACAACTTGAGTCAGTGAGTTTTAAGAGGAAACACGTCCTTTAAAAAATAACTTGAAGGGAAAAACTGAAAAAAGAAAAGTGATTTAGTTCATTGAGACTTCAAATCATTTCCACAAATCAAACACTGTTACAGAAGAGAGACACATTCATACAGCACCAGTGTGTGTTTGTGTTCATGTTTCTGTGAATCTCATGAAAACATTTCCTGGTCATTTTTCACCCCAAAAATCAAAAGAAATTATATTTTGCATAAAAAAAGAAGAACATTTTTGGACCTTTAGGTTATTTTGCATTGTAATATTTTCCTGACAGTTGATCAGCAGAATGAGTGAATATTATGAATATACACATGATAACTACAAGGGTTTTGATGTGAGAACTTGGGCCTCATGTATAAAACTTGCCAAGATTTCATCCTAAAAGTGTGCATACTCACAAAAGTCAGAGCACGGGCAAAGTTCACTTTATAAATCCCAAACAGCAGAAGACTGTACGCACCAACCCGATCTCATGAAAGGTCGTACATAATTTACGAGTTGACTATTTCGTATAGTCTCGAACGATGTTGTTCACATAAACTCGTACGACTTCATCACGTGCAAATTCCTGGATGTCTAATGCGGAAGCGCGAGTTCTCCACATGAGGCGTTAAGGACATACTTATTAATATGCCCTTACCCAAACCCCTTATCTAAACTTAACCACTCAGTAGAGTGTGTAAACATGTTGTGTGTGACAGAAGCAAGTAATTGTCACGTATTAGATGGAAACGATGTCCAGCGATGTCACTGGCTGAAGTGAAAGTCGTAGGGTTTCAAACGAGTGCAGTCGCACAATATCATATGAATTAGCCAAATTTAGAAAAGTCATTCGAATCCTGACGATTTCACCGTGAGAATGTGTTGGTACGTACCTGCATGTGATTTATTCCCCACCCCATCTCATCACCAAAATAACCAAATCTGGAGTTTACATCGTCTTCTTTACTATGCAGAAACTCATCTACATATACAGTAGTTACTTTATGCAAATTGCCATCCAGACGCTACAAGAAAATGGGAAAATAGAAAATAATACACACTGACGCTTAAATGTTGGATGTGAACAGCCGCTGCTGCTAAAAATAAGTGTAAAATACGTAAACATCGTTTAAACAAGATCAAACCTGAGAATCATAATTATACTGTTTATGATGACTTGTTTAAAGAGAATAGGGGTGTAACGGTGTATCGTAGCAAGATAATTCACGGTTTAAAAACAAGGTGTAAGATTGGATTTTTTATTACTATTATTATTTTACAAGCATCTGTATCAAATACGCGTGACGTCCTATGCAGACATACACATGTACATCACTTCAATGCACACAAGGAGCTCTAAAATGCGATTACTAGCTGAATCTGCGAGAACTGAAAGTACAACCATGCAAGCGAATGTAATACAGGGAGCGGGAAAGAGAAGCACCTTTTTAGCCGGGAGGGATCTGAAGTCCATCTGATGCGCAAGATCAAGTTTACAGAGGTTTAATGATAGCGCCATATTAATCTAGTATATATATAATGCTGAATATGCATTATAATGCTATGCTATGTCAAATGTCATGTCTGAATTGATTTCAGTATGGGTTTTAATTAGGGACATTATTTAACTGTATAAGCATGCACGTCCATAAGATATGAATTTTTGAAAATAATCTTTACTTCTGCTGGTCAGAGTGGATTGGGAGGGGGGTTACTACACTCGGTGACCTGTATGAGAGTGGAGTGTTGTGATCCTTTGAAAATTTGGTTCAACATTTACAGCTGCACCACATGCTCTGTACTATATTTTGGGAGTAGTGGGAGTAGTGATTACTGCTTTTGGAAAAGGTCATGAGGTATCAGTGTATTACTCCCTGTTAATTCAGAGTCTGGGGGACGGAGCTTCAACTTCTCTCAAGAGATTATGGGAGAAAGATTTAAACTTGGTATTGGAGGAGGGAGTGTGGGCTAGGATTCTAAAAAACATCAAGTCTGTATCTAGAGATGCAAGGGTGCGCCTTATACAATTTAAGAGTTTACATAGATTTTATTGGACCCCCTCTAGATTGTATAGGCTTGGTCTTAAAGACACACCCACCTGCTGGAGATGCCAATCAGAGGAAGGAGACATGGCCCATGTTTTTTGGTGGTGTGCTGAGATTCAGGAATTTTGGTTGAAGGTTCAGAGAATTGTGTGTGACGTGCTGGGCATTCAGATTTCGTTTTGCCCCAGACTCTGTATTTTGGGTGATGGGGCGGTCATCGACGGAGACAAATACATAAAAAAGATTGTTTTAAGGGGGCGGGTGGCATCCTTTGAAGAAAGCCTTTATTATTGTCACACATTATACATGTTTTTTTTTTTTATATATATACAGTGAAATTCTTTTTTTTTTCACATATCCCAGAGAAGCTGAGGTCAGAGTGCAGGGTCAGCCATGATACGGCACCCCTGGAGCAGATGGGGTCAAGGTGGCATCATGGTGGTGTTGGGGCTTGAACCCCCGACCATCTAGTCAGTAATCCAGAGCCTTAACCACCAAGCCACCACTGCCCTCTTCAGTGGAGGTCAAGTGTAGAAGGCTGGGGATATGGGATTCATTTAATGGGAAATGGGGTAGATATTTGATGTTTTTGGGGCTCTCGGAGTGCGACTGTGGAGAGAGAGTTGTATGTTTATTATATGTGTATGTATATATATATTTTTTATATATATATATATTTTTTTTCTGTGTGTGTTTACTTATGTAAGACCACTGGGATGTTCGTCTGGGGTCGGGGTGGGGTAATTTATTGGGGAGGGGGAGGGGTAGTAGTGGGGGTTAAATGTTGATTCACTGTATATATGTTTTGTTTTTCTTTGTAGAATCAATAAAAATGTTAATCATAGAAAGAAAATAATCTATAGATTTAATTAGAGACAATATTATTTTAGAAAAATACAGCTTTAATTTAAAATATTTTAAATGTATGTAATCAGTGACAGTGTGTAAGAGAAACAGAGACATTCAAACATTATTCCATATTTTCAGCAAAGCTAATTATTAGCTAATATTTCCATGTGGTGTCACTATTGCCCTGTTCTAGGCTGATTTATAAGCACATCTCTGATAGATCATATAGCACTTTTAATGTTTTGCACATGTATTTAAAGTAATATTACTGATAATAATAATAAAACTTTCAATCTTAACTTTTCTTGATTCAGGCTTAGTTAAACTGAACCCCATACAGAGAATATATCTTATATTATTTAAGTGGCTTATTCTCACAGCATTGGTAAATAATTTTATGAGTAAGCATAAATCTATCTTAACCTATGCAATTTTGCTTCTCAAAAAATTTATAAAAATAATTTAGGATGTTTTAATAGATCCAAAGTTTTTTGGAAGCAAAAAATACTAAAAAAAAAAAGTTCAGTTTGTGAGATTTAAATCACAGTATGTGCTGACTAGATGTTCCTATGACAACATGTAGTTATATACACACATTATGAGTTTTGTTGAAATTATTGATATTATTATTTTTTTTAAATCAATACAATATTTTAATTAAAAACTCTGTGAAAACACGTTCTGCAAGAGTTGGTTCTATTAAAACATGAAATGATCATCATTTAGGTCAGTAAAGCACTAAATACAGTAAGAATTGTATTTCTTATTTACACCTCAAATTATTTTTATTATTTTTCAAATTATTCCTTCGAATATTTCTTTGACTCAACAGCACTGACTCAACTAATGGTGTGAGTTAGGGGCGGGACTATCTGTTTGTTTGATCAACAGCAGACGGGGGGAGGGGGGCATTTCAGTAAGTTGTTTGAAAAGAAACATTTATTTTTGCAATTTTGCACACTATAGTTTTCAGTTCTACAACATTAATACCAACATTTATGCAAAGAATTTATTTATTTGTTTTGTCTTTGTTTTTGAACACTGAAATGCATTTTTTTAATATAAGGAAAAACATTTGCTAAAATCGCAATTAAAATCACAATCAAAATTTCATTATCTATCAGAAAATAGCGATATTATTTCTGTTCTCCATATTATACCGATTGTTCAAAATCATTCTGTGACATCTGAAATTAAACCTCAAAATACTGTTGATCAAGCAGCAACTCAAATCTGTTTTTACATGTTTTTATACACTGTTTTATTTTACTCAGATTGACATATTTCAATTTCATAAACAAAATTCCATCAAGTAGATTAATCCAGCATATCAATCTTTAACATACTAAAACTTTAATAAACTAAATAGTTTAAGTTTTATTAATTTAATTTGTTACAAATTTAATTTGATGGAATTTTGTTATGAAATTGAAATGTGTAAATCCTAAAAATAGGCTAAAATATTTTTTAATTGCACCCTATATAGTGAGTGAGGAAAAAATATTATTGAAAACGTTATTTTATTTATTAATTATTTTCCAAATAAAGTCTTCCCCAAAATGTCATTAAAGGGAGGTTTTGTCACATTTAGCTCACTTCTGGAACAAACAATAAAATAATTATTTAACATTAAATTTGAATATTAAGCATTAAATATATTATATATGTGAATAATAACTACATTTATTTAAAAACACAACAATGATTTACTTAAGGTAATTTCTGGAAGGCTGTTTGCTTGTTATGCAAATTCATAATTATGAGAATGATTTAAAAAAAATGGCCAATCATGGTAACAGATGGCCACATGTTTGAATATGTATAAATGATTATATGTTAGTCATCTGATTTAAAGTAAACACATAAACAGCTTAATCAAGCGTAGAGCAGACAAACAAGTTCTCATCGTTAGACGCAGCGTCTCGTTATGATGACAGCGGTTAAAAATAGCCCAGAATCTCCAAGAATGAGCAACAACATCTCAATGAATTACTGTTGCTTTTGAAACGCTGCAGCTGCAGTTGAAATGCAATCAGAGTGTGATTTGATTATAGAAATTGCTTAAATGAATAGTTCAGGGTGACATATCAAACGCTGATGCAGGAACAGAAATAGCGTGATCTCATGACAGACAGGACATTTATAAAGAGGTTATTACAGGTGAAAGTCACAGACAGAGAGAGACATTCATCCGGACATGACTGCACTCTCTCTCTCTCACACACACATATTCATAACAGTGTTTTGCACAGAAGTATAGTTTTGATATTGCTCAAACCTTCAGGTCCAGTTTGTTCTTAAACTCTAAACCTAAATGATGGCAGAATGTTCATTTTTAGGTGAACTATCCCTTTAACGACTTTAAATGAACATGAATTCAGGCAAAAATATCACTAAAAATGTGTACTTGCATTTCACAATAATATGTGAGATCAAAACTTTACACTGAACATTACAAACTGACCGTCTATGAGTGAAAGTGTGTTCAGAGCGAGTTCATCCTGTTTTAATCACATGAAGCATCAGCTCAGGAATAGTTCTGATCATTAATGATTCTCAGTTCTCAATAAATCTTCAATTTCACTTTCACTTTCTTCGTCTTTTGTTTTTGGTGATCTGCATTCTACTGGGCAGGGAGGAGAATTTATGGTAAAAATGGACTTAAATATTAATCTGTTTCTCACCCACACCTATCATATCACTTCTGAAGACATGGATTAAACCACTGGAGTCTTATGGATTACTTTTATGCTGCATTTATGTACTTTTTGGAGTTTCAAAGTTCTGGTCACCATTCACTTGTATTGTATGGACCTACAGAGCTGAAACATTCCTCTAAAAATCTTCATTTGTGTTCTGCAGAAGAAAGAAAGTCAGAGACATCTGGGATGGCATGAGGGTGAGTAAATGATGAGAGAATTTTCATTTTTAGGTGAACTATTTCTTAATAAATGCTGTATAAGCATTGTTCATTGTTAGTTCATGTTAACAAATGTAACGTGCTATAACATTCTATTATGTGAGAAATAAAGAAATTATAAGATAAAATATCATTCAATTTAACATGCATGACTGTGTGCATGTCACATGATTATCAGTTCCTGTAACAGGTATCTACAGTGTAAAACACGTGTCAAACACGCATGTGTGGCACTGCATTCACACATTATAGACTTCATGTAGCTCGTGATGTGACTGCTGTAACTCTCTGGATTTACTGTGAATAAAGTGTGAACATTCACACCCTAAAACACCAGCACCCCTGCAGACACTGATAGCATCACAGTTTCCTCTGCAAACAAATGACACAAACAGCTTTAACAGGAAGTGACAT